>NC_134710.1:45507309-45657309 GCF_043290135.1 Rhipicephalus microplus | reverse complement strand
TACTCCCTTTTATGATTAGGGCATCGAAGCACTGATGGAGGCTAAAAGGCTGTGGGCCCGTGGGTTCAGATTTGGGTGCACGTTAAAGAGCCTTAGGTGGTCGGAATTTCCGGATCCCTCCAGTGGACTACGGCGTCTCTCATAATAATATGGTGGTTTTGGGACATTGAACTCTACATATCAATCAATCAATCAATCAATCAATCAATCAATCAATCAATCAATCAATCAGTTCTTCGAAGCACTAAACATTACATTTACTGTGAAAATCATTCCGGGATAGAGACCAAAGCAATATTGTCTAGTTATCTTCATCCAACGTCACTAAGCCTTACACTTTTAGTAAAATAACTTTTTTTATTCCTGGCACTTTTTTTTTGGTTCCACCATCTTCTTTCTCTTGCGGATTTTTAATCACGTTGCATCTGCTTGCGGAAATATACAGCTTATACTAGCATTCTATATTCTGAAGAATGTCGAAACTCACTTATCTGATAAACCTTCTGCCTCTTTTTTCTTTGACCGGATGGTTGGTTGTTTAGAACACGTTCCAATAAAAAGAAAGTGGGGTTGCTCTGAACTAACCCTGGGATGAGCTATAAGTAAAAAAATTGAAGTGCCGACTCACAAGGCACCATAACAATGTTACAGTGCAAGCTGCAAGGTGCGTCCAGCGAACGTTTCACCGCAGCTTCCTTAAGCACCGGATTATTATAGGAGGAGTTGAATTAATTCTAACTGCTCTCTTACCATGCCGCGAGGAGCATAAGCGAGTAACCTTCCTTGTCCCGTCGCCGTGGTCTAGTGGCTAAGGTGCTCGGCTGCTGATCCGCAGATCGCGGGATCAAATCCCGGCTGCGGCGGCTGCATTTTCAATGGAAGCGGAAATGGCGTAGGCCCGTGTGCTCAAATTTGGGTGCGCGTTAAAGAAGCGCAGGTGGACAAAATTTCCGGAGCCCTCGACTACGGCGCCTCTCATATGGTGGTTTTGGGACGTTAAACCACACATATCAATCGAGTAACCTTCCTTTTCTGCTTTCTCTCATGTATCGAAGCCACAGACTGCATCACGTGACCAGCCTCACCACTCACTCTCTTCTCTTTTTTTTATTGGCTTCGCGACGGGCGAAAGAACCATCCGCGTGAACTGTGGAGAAATGAGCGGCTGCAACTCTTGGCATCGGCTTCTCGGTTCTCTTCTCATATTTTGACGGCGGCAGCCTGCAAGAAAGTGCAATCACCCTTGTTAAGCGATTTACCGATGGTCTGCACGCACGGTTGTTTCGCTCGAAGTGTGGTTGAGAGCGCTGCAATATGGTAGCGCACGCGCGCAGTCACGTGGTCTTATTTCATGTTTCGTGCGCTTTGTACAAACGGGGAGCGTAGTGGGGAACTAGGACAAGAGAAGGAAACGACAACACGCCTGGGTTGTCTTTCTGTTCTGTTAGGTTGTGTCACCCCAGGCAACTTGTCACAATGTTGCCTTAAATAAATTGAATAAAAATAATGGAACGCTGTGTGTCAGAAGTGCAGCATCAAGCCAGGCGTCAAGACATGTGATGTGCACAATGAAAGAAGGGTTCAAAGGCCCGCGCATATCTAAGCACTCAGACATATCTCATCAGCAGCAGCAAATGCATCAACAAAGTGAACAGCTGTGTAGGTTATGCACACGTGAGTACTTCGCTGATTCGGAAAAGGTGAGCGTCATCATGACGTTGTGAGCATTTCTCAGCTGTACAGCTGCGGCCACTTCTGTGTAGAGCGCGTGAGGCAGCTAGTTCTTGCTCTGCGAAGGGACGGCTTGAGGCAATTTCGGGCTCTGACGTGATGTGTCGGCAGCATGCGTGGCCTTAGTAGTCAGGCTGACCACCTCAGAACCCAGAAGGGCTTGAAGCTGTCGCTCCACAGAGCAAAAACCGTCAGTTCGCATGCTCTACACAGACGTGGCTGCGGCTGTACTTGCAGAAGGCACTGTAGTTTTAGACGTGCGATGTTACTTGCGCAGATGTTCCTTTCCTTGCGGCATGGTTGAGTCTATCGATTGTGAGGGCGACGCGCATGCGGCCATCGGGTTCTACTCTAAAATCTAAGTTCGATCGTCCTCAAAATTTTGCGCATTCTGTACATTGCGCTGTGTTCAAGGAACGTTCATCAAGCAGGATGTTAAATGCAAATGCACGGCGTTTGTCTTCGCCTCTACGATGCTTCTACGAGCCTTGGGAATGACGACGTATCAAGACAAATATCTTTCTGACGAAATGTTTGGGCAATTTCTCTTGCGAAGAACATTCGACGCAATATACCCTGACGCAATACAGCCGGAGAAACAAACTTCACCATGCTATAGCCTCGCAATTCCAGTAGCGGCATGCATTCGCAGAACGGGAGCAGCGAGCGTAAGGAACTGTCCCGAACGCTGGCGCGACGCACCGCCTTCTGAGCTGGCCACCGTCGGTGTGCAGCTTGCGTTGCGTGGTGCCGAGGCAATCAAAACAGCTTGCATGGTTTCCCTGACATGAACTCCACACTGCCAGCAGTCGTGTGGCCTACACCGCCTGCATGCTGCGTCTACCACACTGGCAAGGGGGGCCTCATCGATGAGCGGATTAAAGCTACTCTTAGTCGCTTGTAAAACCTCGGTGGTTTTTCTACGACTGTGTGTGTGTATTTTCCGGACCAAAGAAGTTTGGTCGAACAGAACCCTTGACATCAATTTGCGAATGTTATTTTACTTATTCGTGTACACCCGAAATGCAAGATAGCAATGACATTCGTTTGAAAGTCGTTTGCTGCGAATGACATTACACGTGCCGTGTGACAGGGGTATAAAACGTATGGTGGCCGAACTGCACTTGTTGCATTTAGTAATGCCTGGCAGTCACGCGAAGATTTTCTGTGCAGTAGTTCAGCTCCGTTTATAGACGTTGCTCGGGTTGTATTAGCCTTACAGTAACTTTGTCACGTGCCAGATTTGCATGTATACGATATGTCAGCTGTCACGTATAGCGCAATGGAACGGCGTGGCGTGGCTTCGCTAGCGCGTACTGTACTGTCAACATTAGTACAAAGGGAATACATTTTGAAATTCTTGTGGCCCAGGACGAATTTTGCCTGGCATGAGGGACTTCTTCCTCACTGGTACTATTTACGAACTGCGTGGTCTGCAAACTGGGCTGCTACACAAACTGCGCTACGGTAGAAACACAGCAGCAGCGTACGAAGGAGAATGGCTGGATCTCTCGATGGCTTTCCGCCAACGAATTGTTCACTCCAATCTCGAGAACATGCACTTTGACGGTTGCTATTTGGTTCCTTCAGCACTTTCAACTATCAGGTAACTTGCGTAGAGAGTAAATTCAGAACGAACCATGCACTTCATAAACGTACCCGCGCAAGATCATATTTATGCGGCATACACTAATCCAGCGTTTCCGCCAGTTTCTGAAGCAGAGTCTGGGCAAAAAAGACAAACCTTTGCTCAAGGGACACCGTTCCTATAGTTATTGGCACAGTTTGCGACAGTGCAATTTATACGCGACATTGCGAAGCACACTGACATGGCTCCGCTCACAGCTCGGCTGCTGGACGGAGCACACCAATGCCCATCGTCCTATCGGCACAGTGCAGGTTTCGCACCGTTTGGCGTTGATGTGGCCACGTTGACGTTCAGCGGCCCATCTCTGTCCCGGCAACTAACGCCATCACAATTTAGTGGTATTTGAAGCAGTTACATCTTGACAGAGCATATGGTGAATCGGGCGCCAATATTACATCAAAAAGCACATAACAGTAGTAGTGGATATTCACTCATTCAAAATGTCGCCATTTGGCGAGAGAAACGCCGAGACGTCCAGTGACAAGGGAAGCCATATGTCCATGGATATAATACCGCACAGCGCTTTTAGGACGCGGGAGGCAGCACTCGTAGCTTGAGTCGTGAATGGGGGAACGCGTTGCACTCGCTATAGCGTCTCTCTCGCCGCAACGAAAGCTGAAACTATATGGCCGAGCTCGCTGTCGGCGCTCGTTAACGTCATGCTGCATGCACTTCGCTTCACTGATCCCATATGACAGCACCTCTTCCACCCCGCCCCCCTTTCACCACCAACCAAGGTCACTCTGAAAGGACGAAACTGTGTGATATATAAAGGCACGTTTGTAAGTACTCGTTCACGGGCGCCGGTGGTGCAATGCATGGTTCGTGAGCCTGGTACATATTGTCGTGGACTCAGAGGTTGTGTTTTTTCCCCCAGTTTTTCTTTGTCATGTCATCTGTATTTTACTAACGTATTTCTTTGATGAAAATGCATCAGTAACGCCTTGGTGGTTCTCGTATAAAACTCTTTTTTGTTTGAAAAAAAAACGGCTATTAGTGGAGTTTATCTGCTATACAACTATAGTCGCCATCTAGCTCGCGTACTTTTCTTGCGTTATCACCTTGTTGCCGGAACTGTCGTTCACGAACGGCGTGCCTGCTAAGAGAGTGGCATAACATTTAAATAAGAAAGTGATGAGAGTCGGGTGTGCAAGAAAGAAGACACGACCAAGCCAGAGGACGATTATAGTTGTGCAGAAATACTTTTCAAATACTCTATATATTTAGTTTCGTTCACAGGTTTATTTTCTTCTCTGTTTTTTTCAACTCTTCCCCATTAGGTCGTATGACGATCCAACGTTATTGCAGGGATCGAATTATGGGTGCGACGTACAATTGAATATTCATATTCAGAGAGGAAGTTAAGATTATCCCAAGTTAAGATTATTAAGTTAAGATAATCCCAAGAAATGAAGCTCTGTTCGCCAACAACAGAAAATTTACGTTCGGCGCGTAATATAGCAGTACAGTGGACCACATCACATGATCCAACAATTCCTTCCACGCAATTCTACTTCTTTATAGTTTTTAGATTTTCGCTGTTCAAGGTTGGTTGATGACAAATTCGTTGAGCGCAGCGCCACCCTGAGCCCGACAAACAATGCCATCTGCATATAATATACTTCTATTACAGCCATACTATTCCATTGCTGATTGGAGTGTTTTAATTATAAAGCTGTGACTCACCTGCGACACCTTGAATTAGGAAGCACACGTTAGTCGCAGCAAGATGGAAAGTTGGGCTAGTTGGATTACGTTCATATTTGAAAATTTGAATCATAATTTAATCATAATTGAAAATGCACGTTAGTCGTATATCGGCCCACTGCGCTAAGATGTTGCAGTGAGAAAGAAAAGCTTAGATCATTGTTGTCTAGTTAGAAAGGTGTAAAGGACCATCGCAAGGCTGAAATAAATTTCTTTAAACTGCCGTCACAAAGTTAGTAATGCCAAGTGGATGCATGACCATTTGACGGAAGACGTGTGAACGCCACCCAGATGCTCACAAAAGGTCCGCATGTCTCCTTATTGTGGCATTTTCATTCTGTACCAACCGGCACGTTCTTTCCCCTTTCGCGCAATAAAAGCATGTTGCTTTTCTTTTCGTAAGTACATCTCTCCAGTTCTAGAGGAGTATGCAAGCAGGTTGTGTGAACAAACAGGCCTATGAGAGAGTTCGCAAGCTCAGTGCGAAGTTTTTTGATGCTCGCCTTCACAGTCGTAGAACGCAGCGATACATTTCAGCTCAAGTTCGAGCGTCCACCAGTGTTGCATGCCATGTATTCTAGATATTCGTGCAGCTATTCGTTTTTGCGCGGCAAAGGCTGCCTAGCGATACTGTATCAGCGACGGTCCCATCGCCTTCTATATATGTGCAATCGCGGAGTTTTTCTTTTTTATTCTCTATCCTCAAGACGTTTTTAATGCACCTCGCTAAGAATGTTTTTCGGTCGTAACCGGAGACAGCGGCCGTTGCTGGGCAGAAACCGCTTCCGCGCTGCTCGACATTTTCCTGAGCGCGCGTGCCACGGCGATGCGTTTTCTCTCGCTGCTTCCGTAAAAACCATCCAGTTGTTCAGGCGGGCCGGTCAGAACGCGTGTCCGACTGCGAGGGCACGCCTAGGGTCCATCACCGAAAAGTATTGTGGCCGGCTAAAGGCGGAGCAATGCATAGAGGCCACCGGTATCGTTCTTTCTACGGGCTTCCTTCTCCCCAAGCTCCTATAGGGAACGGGAGCTTTCTTAATTCCCGGGCCTCGCACACATCATTTCGGCTGTCGCTGGCGAAGCTGCTGCATTAAATGTAATGGCTCATTAAGTCTTCTCTCTCTCCATGAGCAGCGTGAACGGCTCACTATATTGGCGTGTGCAAACGCCTAGCACGAAACGAGCTATCAGAACCACCTGCTTTTTTTTTCTTTTCTACGTGCGGTGCGTCATGCTGTAGCATTGAGAACCAACCACTCCTGCTCCTCGCGCTGTCTGCTATAAACGAAGTAGGCCACATGACAACGCGTGTTCTTCGGTTTTTTGAAGCAATTACGCCCGTGGACGCTTTCGATTTTACTCTCGGGATCACGTGGTGCTCAACGCTTTCTGCAGCCAGCCACGTTTTGCTTCGTTTCCGTCGTGCCCTACTCGATACTGTGGCGTTATTCGCACAAAGTATTATTGCTGGGCTTTATGACCGCGTTACTATAGCGGACTCTTGCTTTGAGACTATGTTTTTTTTTTTGTTACGGAAACTCGACTCTTTATACATGAATTTTGTTCTTGCCGTTCCATGGTTGTGCTGTAGACATTTAAATAACGCGTTACGCTCGCAGCTGATTTCATCTACTGGTTACCCTGGTGCCCCAAAGAGGACATAAATAATTCCACCTTGATAGGGTACGTTAGATTTATATTGCCATCACTCAGAAATGAAATCAGTTATACATTAGAATGTAGGCATTACAAGATACAAATATACATAAAATAGAAAAAAATTAAGCGTGAAAGTGAGTCGAAGGCTGACGGCACGCGGTGCAAACTCGCCGAAAATAATGACACCAACCTAAACACACGTCTGACTCCGTGTTTCTACCATCTGTTTTTTTTTTCAAGTTTGGTTCAAAAAAAGACAGGTCAAAAACAATACTGTCACAACGAAAGCTGAAAAAGCGGCCTTTCAGAGCCTTTTTTAAGACTCTTTGGGTCACTGCTGCAAGCACACGCTGCAGGGTAACCACTACGCCACAAATCATTATGTAGTAGGCAGGCATTCAGCATGCCATCCTTCGTCATTCTTTGCAGAAGCGTGGTAGCACTTGCCCTTGCAAAAAACTTGGGGCAATTTTTTTGTGCGCTGCGCCTCACTACAATGAAGAATTATGTTGGAAGATTTTTGTAATCTTCACAACCCCCTACAGTGGGTATGCGCCCCAGTTAATGGTTGAACAAGGGCAAGCTTTTGTAAAGGGTCGCAGCATTTGACGACCCACTCGTTGCGCGATTCGCATTTTCTGACACCTGGTTGTTCCTTTCATGGTCTATAACTATTTTTAGTCATATTAACACGATTCTTTTCACGACACTAAGCCTGCCTGAGGCCAGTTTGTGAAGGAGTTTTAAGCGCCGGCGTGGCTCTGTGGTATAGATTGCTGGGCTCTTACACAGGGAACCCGGGTTGGAATCTCGCTGTTTCCTTAGTGTATTTTATTTATTATTTCACGCGTAAGTGGCTACAGACCCCACTGCCAGCGGCTACGGCGGTGGACAACTACGGCGCGCACCTGAACCGAGTCGTGATCTCAAAATAGCTTTCGCTGTAAAAAGAACTGCTTGCAAGCAGCACGAAGTACATTCTTCGCACAGCCATCAGACGGGGTATTGGTGACCTGAAAAACGTACATATTACGGTGAATAATTAAAGGAAGCTAGATTCCATGTGTTTCGCGAGAAATGAGTGGGTATGTGCGCGCACAAAAAAAAAAATGTCTGGGTGCTTAGATAGAAAAGAGACGTGCTTAGACCTCGCAGCTCAGAAATTAGAACGAGTTCGTTGCCGGTGCGTGACAAGTTTATCCGGTGTCCTGCATACGGATTTGCGTCGTCTTGCACATACGGGGACGACGCTGATTGGGCGAGGCGTCTTTTAACTAGAAAAGTGTGAAGCGCCCTCCTTTCCACTGCGACCGAGCGTGGCGCGGACGCTGGCAGGCCGTAAACAGCTTGGCGGCTTCGGCGCACTCGCCCCACGTGCGCACATTTATGGATCCGCGCGCGCCGCTGTGTCTGGCTGACGTTCACCGGCGGTTGTGACAAGGCGGCGGGCTCCGCGCTGTTGCCGCTACGGTGTTGCGATATCAGTGATACCCCCACCCTCCGCACCGATATCGACCCGCGCGAGCAGACGTGTTCTCTCCGCCCCATCGACCTCGCGGCCCGAACCGCCACGGAGGCTAATTTCGCCCATGCAAATGCGGCCCCTAGTGCACCGCTTGGAAAGTACCCATGACTTGGATCCTCTATGCATGGCACCGACTTTGGCAGTCGATTCATTCGGGCTAGTACACCGGCCTGCAAAAGGGCAACAACGAGCCTTTATGGAAGGTTTGAGCAAGCCGTGTTCACAACCGCGAGATCTTGGGCTACGGAAATAAATATTGAACTATGTGCCAGAACACATTTATCTCATATATACGGGTTACAAAAAAAAAAAAAAAACTCCCTACGTCTTGTATAGCAAAATAGAATTCTTTAACACCATCGGCTAGATTCTGCTTAGAGACGTAACCCTGCGCTTGGCCCCAATCAGATTAGCGAAAAAATTGTCTTGGAGTGAATGGTCACGCTCCGGAGGTCACTTCGCCGAAACTCTACTGGAGGAGTCACTATCGATTCTCAAAAAAAGTTTACGAAAGAAGAGCCGTATACGCTGCAACGATACCGCGTAGGAAAATGGTAAACACCCATGCCACCGTGAACTAGTTCGACACCTTTTGATGGGAACTCATGAAGGCATTCATCATAAAAGAAAGTGACGTGTGCAGAAACCGACGCAAGAGAGACAATGCCTTTTTTTTTGTAAATGCGAAGCACTTTTAGCGAACTTCGGCAACTTTATTATCTATCTATCTATCTATCTATCTATCTATCTATCTATCTATCTATCTATCTATCTATCTATCTATCTATCTATCTATCTATCTATCTATCTATCTATCTATCTATCTATCTAGCTGTCTATCCAGCTGTCTGTCTGTCTGTCTGTCTGTCTGTCTGTCTGTCTGTCTGTCTGTCTGTCTGTCTGTCTGTCTGTCTGTGTGTCTGTTCGTCCGCCTACGACATTTAGCTGTCCCGGCCGTTTAGATTATGGGATCTATACCACAAATGGATGGACATAACATCACTGTATCACGAACTTAAGTGACTAGTCAAAACACGGAAATCATGACACGTATGTCATGAATGTCATGATTTATATGTCATGGTTTTGCTGCTCTTGCGGCAGTTTCGTTCACATGACAAATTGCAAAACTAGTATGGTATGACATGTCTGCATGGCAAACATAAGTGACGAGCCCTAACGTGGAAATCATGACATGTCATGTAAGTCATGATTACACGCCACACGTTCGTGGTGCTCTTGTGGTCGTTCCCTTAGCTTCGCATATACAGAATTTGGTATTACGTGACGTGAATAGACGACGAATGTAAATGTCGCGTTGAAACATGACAATCATGACATGCGTGTCATGTAAATTAGGGCCGCATGCTATGCTCATAGCGTGCTCGCGGCTACTTCGCTACCTTCACATATACCAAATTCGGTAATTACGTTACGTGAATGGACGACGAACACAAATGCCAGGTGCAAACACGATAATCATGAGATAGAAGTCATGTACGGCATAATTTACATGCCTACTACAGCTGGTGCCGGTGTGGCAAATGTTTTGGTGCCGTCGTTACGCGACTATAAACAACATACTTGCATCTTATCTTAGTACCTGATTGTGCATAACATTTCGATTTGTGTTTGCGGTGTACGACTTTTGTTTGCGGTGTTCCACCTCGTAACAGTGTGCTGAATTCAAAGTAACTTATGTACCTTCCTCATTCGTGCTTCGCATATCATCGAGTCCCACTGTACGTGGAATCTGCCAATTTTTCTTTCTTCTATTTTCTTGTGTCGGGCCCCGCCGCGTTGGTTTAGTGGCTAAGGTACTCGGCTGCTGACCCGCAGGTCGCGGGATCGAATCCCGGCTGCGGCGGCTGCATTTTCGATGGAAGCGGAAATGTTGTCGGCCCGTGTGCTCAGATTTGGGTGCACTACAAAGAACCCCAGGTGGTCGAAACTTCCCGAGCCCTCTATTATGGCGTCTCTTATGATCATATGGTGGTTTGGGGGCGTTAAACCCCACAAATCAAACAATGCCTTGTGTCTGTGTATGAATGCCGTACCTCCTTTCGCGACGAGTACGTGCCAACTAGCCCGACTATTTATCCTTCATTAAGAGGAGTGCGTCATTGTATAGTCTTTCGCCTCAGTGAATGGACTGCTTAGCCTTTCGTGAATAGGATTGTAGATCTTCTCAATTACCGTCGCATTTTTCGAATGCTAGAATGGTCATCACGTTGAAGGTTAGATGTGCTCATTTGGATAATTGCTTATTATGGTCTAATGATGAAGGTTGTTGAATTGGATCAAAGGTATTAATCTGATCACCGCTTGAGAGCGTCGCTGTTTATCACATCGGCGGTAGCTCGCGTCGCACGTAGCCGCCAACGTCTCTCTAAATACACACACACACACACACACACACACACACACACACACACACACACACACACACACACACACACACACACACACACACACACACACACACACACACACACATATATATATATATATATATATATATATATATATATATATATATATATATATATATACGGTAGAAAAAAGAGGTCGACAAACGTGCGAAAAAACACTAATTTTACTAACGTTTCGGCAGGTGGGCCTGCCTTCGTCGGAGTGAATCATATATATATATATATATATATATATATATATATATATATATATATATATATATATATATATATATATATATATAAACAGCCGCAATATAACGCCATCTTTAACTGAGACGTTGTATCAAATTTATCAACAGTAATGTAATTGAAGTTTCTTCTCCGAGAAATGGTAGCTTGCAGGTCTATCTCGCTTTTTTTTTGTTGTTGTTTCCGTTTGTCTTTAACGTTTTATTCAAATGCGCGAATGAACACACGGTTGAAGAAACAGGCTATAGGCAGCTGGGAGTCGTCTACGGAAAGTGCAAGTCGGGTTATACGTCCAAACGTAGTCCTTCCCGTCACCTCTAAACGAAGTGACGAGTCTTGCCGCCTGCAAGTCTTGCGGTTGCTAATCCGATCGGCAGCGCGAAAGGAAGCAGCGTGTCGGCGACCCCGACCCGGGCTTACGACTCGGTCGCCTAGACGGGGTGACCGAGGGCGACACACGAGGAGATATGGGATCGCCACACGCGCACACAGCACAGCGCCGGGTCATTTACTATGCGCCATAATCTCGCGGTCCGCGAACGGCCACCAAGGGGGAGGCACGTCTGCTGTGTGCGCTGATGCACTATTGGCGTCATAGTATGCGCGCGCCTGTCGAGGTCCGTCTTTTTCTTCTTTGCCCCGACGATGCCGATCAGGTCGCATTGACTCGCTCAGGCACCGCACTTCCCGCGTCGGCGTCCTGCGTGCTGACCACAGCGTGGCCAACTGGAATGCGGAAGGAGCGCGCCGGTGGCTTGGACTCTGTCACTAAAGCGCAGGCCTCGCGACCTTGTTACACCCGCCGCCCTGTCCCGCTGCGCCATCTCTCCATCCGCCCCTCCTTCACGAGCGCAAAGAATGTATGCGGAGATACCGCCACAGTATATATATATATATATAAGAGCGTGTTGTTTCTGTCAAGACTGTTTCATTGATTCTCACTTCGCGCTGTTGCTATTCAAGGTGATTTGGAGGATCGTGAAAGGCGGATCACTGACTCTGCTGATATTCACAGGCGGGAACGCGAAACGGACCTTGCGAATGATCGAAAATAAACTTCCGCTACTCAAGAATGTAGGGGAAAAAATGACGAGGAAGAGTAAGCGAGAAATTAAAAATAAGTAGTTGTGAAAGAATGTCGTAACAATCTCTAAAATACGCACAGTCAAAGCGCACTGTATCGGTCGCGATTAAAATATACGCAATCAAAGCGCACTGTATTAGCCTGGGATGAAGGTTCTGTTGCTCCAAACAATCGCGTTTTCTCAGGGCATAAAAATAAATAACAATAAAGCACTGTTCCCACGGCGAAGAAGAGAATGACAAGAGTGGGTAAACACCACCGTACCGTAAAAAGAAAGCGGACAACAACAAACAAAAAAACTACAAGGGTCGTAGTGTCATTGGAAACACTCGCGATGCTGTGTTCTTTTACGACAGTCGTTGATTGATATATCGTATTTAACGTCCCAAAACTAATGATTGTTGATTTGGTTGATTGATATGTGGGGTTTAACGTCTCAAAACTACCATATGATTGAGAGGCGCCGTAGTGGAGGGCTCCGGAAATTTAGACCACCTGGGGTTCTTTAGCGTGCACCCAAATCTGAGCATACGGGCCTACAACATTTCCGCCTCCATCAGAAATGCAGCTGCCACAGCCGGGATTCGGTCCCGCGTCCTGCAGGTCCGTACGAAAGTCGTCCCTCAGTACTCTTTCTAGAGTAAACGGGTAAATTACGTGCGTAAAGAACAGCATGCGTTCACATAAAAATACGAGATGTTAAATATAGAACACATGAAAGATAGACGGCCTCACGAAAGCACTGCGTAAAGTCATTATTAGGCAGAAAGCGTTGACATTGTGTCCTTTGGTCATGTCTAGTACACTGCTGGTCGTATTTAATACTCTTTCCGCAGCCATACTTTGTTGTTTTCTTGTTTGTATGGCCCCGCCGTGGTGTTCAAGCGGCTAAGGTACTCGGCTGCTGATCCGCACGTCGCGGGATAGAATCCCGGCTGCGGCGGCTGCATTTCCGATGGAGGCGGAAATGTTTTAGGCCCGTGTGCTCAGATTTGGGGGCACGTTAAAGAACCCCAGGTGGTCGAAATTCTCGGAGCCTTCCACTACGGCGTCTCTCATAATCATATGGTGGTTTTGGGATGTTAAACCCCACAAATCAAATCAATCATCCTTCGATGTCACCGTGCCATAACCGTAAGTCATTTTGATGTTCTTGTTACTTAATAGCTGCTATGAAGAAAATGCCAGCAATTCACGAAGAATCGTAAGCCCATTGGTATGCGTAAGATCACCACACAAACTTTTTTTAAAGCTCTGAAGGAGTAATATATATTATTTAAGAGCGGGCAGCCTTCTCCATATTCCAGAATATATACACCTATTGAAGCTGGTGCATTTTTTTTTTTTCAATGTTATAAAACAAATAGGATGGAGGAGATTGGCGGGATTCTTGTTTTCTGTTGAGATAAGCTTGTGTCAGCGGGTACTTTGCTCAGTTTTCACTCCTAAGAAATGACAAAAAAAGCTAGCAAAGCATTTGTTCATGAAAGGGCTTCGCAGCGCTTTTCACTTTTTCTTTTTTATTATTTACCAGTGCCTGAGAGAGTGTCGCCTCTCATTAAGACGCACCCTTAGCTGAACATTTTCTAGTTTGGCTCAAAAGTCCTTGCAAATAGGGTTTTATGGAAAACAACTTCCTTGGCTTTGAAAACGCCGAAGAAGTGATTGCATAGGACTTATAAAGGAAGCAAATCAGAAGCACGCAATGTAAAAAAATACACACACAAAACAACGGGTGTTCCGCTATCGGACCGGGTTTCTAATATTTTTACTTCCCTCGTTTTATGCCATTCACATCTCCTTTTAAAAAGAACAGCCAGGTCCTTAATTGACTGTTAATAAGATTCGTGGCCCTGAATGATTTTTTTTCTTTTTCGTTTCATTGCACAATAGAACAGAATAACAGCTACAATGTTAAAAACATTCGGAAAAGAGTCCTTTATGTTACCTTCAGGCTTCTGTATTTTTTTAACGAAGAAGAGAGCGTGAAGAGCTCTCGTTGAAATTGCGAGGGAAGCCGTGTCGAAACGATGAAGTCTGTCCGAGACGAATCCTGTTTGCCTAAGTTGTTTGCCATAGAAGCTTTGAACACGAATCGTTGGGCGCGAAAGAGCGCGTAAGCCTCGCTGAAGTGCCCAGGAGGAGAAGGGGGATTTCGCAGTCACTGTATTTTCTTATTCTGTATTTATTTTTCCTTACCACGCGATTGAACACGACGCCCTCGACTGTGCGCATATGATGTGTTGGAGATTTACCGGTGTCGACTGCAGTTTGCTTCCATTTCAGCAGCTTGAAACTGCAGAGAGGCTCAAGTCAAATCTTTCAAAACGATCTCGCGAAATAAATGTGCTCTACAAAGCACTCGAAGTAGTATTGGCCGAGTTCGTATTAAATGCGTTAAGTAACGAAGCCGTTTTGCCAGATGTAGCTGAAAAAGTTACAGTCCCATTTCACATCGCGAACGCGGACAACGAAGAAGCCAATTGGTGCTCTCCCGTAGAGCTCCTCCTTGCGTTTATGAGGGTGGCTTTGATACAGTCCACGACAGAAATTAGACATACGGGGACATTTACGTCATTGCGCGTCGAAAGGGCCCTTTAACTCCAGCTCTGAGAAACCAAATATTCGGGGTCATCGAATGATATGAGCTCGTCTTTCCTTGTGTGACAAGACGCCATGGTATACATTGAAGTAGTTAGTACGCGAATGTTTGCTCCGCCTTCCCGGGTTGCTGTTCTCGTCGCAAGAGGGGCTCTTACAGGGCGCTTCTTCCTTTTTTCTCGCCCGCTTTGTCTCCAGGTGGCAGTATATTGTGGGGAGACAAGGATTTCAGAAATGGGGCCTTTACGCTTTTAAAGTATATAATATACACACACTTTTTATCGTGGGCGCCGCCATATTGCCTAGCGGGCGGCGCCGTCCCTTGTATGGCAACCAACTGGAGCGTGCGAAGCTCTGCGTTTTTATGGACGTTATTCGTACGGTTGCAGTTGCACTCCTCTTCTGTTTCTTTTTTTCGTTCTGGAACGCTGAATTTCGTCTCAAATGATGCAGTATAGATAGGAAATGAGTCTGTGAGACGTCCTGAAACGTTCTGATCCGTTCGGGGTCAAATATCATAATATGAGATGGCACGCATGTGTCACTAGTGGTCGGTGTACTATGTTTTCGGCACTCTTTCTTCAGGAAAAATGTAAAAATATTTCGACCCGTTCCAGCAGAGCAAGCAAGTGCTCGTACCCTGTGAGGATACAATGAATTTGTTCCCGTATTGCAATATTCAAGCTTGTTTTTGCATTATTGGTTAGTTGGTGCTGTCGCATGCGACTACCACCCGTACGTTTCATCGTGTGTGAGCACGCAGTTGCGATTTCTGGGCGATGACGGCATTTGTTTGTTGCTCACAAGCAGTTGTCTATCTCTTGCTCGACTCTTTATTACACCTTGTTTCTCGGTCGTTTATTTTCAGCTAGGCGCGAACGAAATCACAGCTGTTTACTGGGAAGGGCTAGCACACAAAAAGTGATGTTGATGTTTACATGTCATCCCGCTTCTTTTTCATTTTCTTTTTTAGAGTCGTGGCGTTTGATTTTATTGCGGTAGCGGTATAGTGAAGACAGTTTCTTGGGCCGATCAGGCACCAAGCACGACTTTACTCGAGCCTATGGTCAGAAAAAAACATATTTGTGTTTATTTTTTTAATATTTTTGTATACCAGTTGCCCGTCTTTTGCGAAATCTTGGCGGACATTCGCAAAGCTAACCAGCAAAATATACAGTTGTAGAAACAATAGGTAACGGAAACAACGTGATCTATATTGGTTTGCTCTTTGAACAGAATCAACTATGTGTTAATTATCGCGTGACTTGTCAGAAACGGTTCTTGATGACGCAAAAAATTGTCTTCCTGGGGTAGTTATTCTAGAACTCCCCCTTTTTCACTAATCAGCTTTCATACCGCACATCGTGCACTTTCTATCCCGCCGTCTTTCGGAAGTTGTACACTCTAGTCAAAGGTTCCGCTACTTCATTTTGAAGTAAAATGCAGTGAATAAGGCCGGCGTGCCGCGAAAAATAAATGTGTCATGCCGGTTACCCAGCTTCAAAGTGGGGGTTTCTTGTCCGCGCTAATATAGCCACATCAACTGCATTGATTACCGTGTTGAGACGATCTGCAATGCTAATTGTTTGACCAGACCTATCATACTAAAATATAAAAATAAAACGAAACGAACAGAACACAGGTGAACATATCCAAGCACCACTTGATTGGTGCTTAGATGTTTTGCACTTTAATAGTCAGGGTCGTACTTCACCAATTTGGTCGTCGCTCTAACAATAGCTGACTGTGATTTGGCCAAATAATACACTTGGTATTCCGGGTATATTACGGTACTTGGTGATATAGAACTTTTCATGTAACACAAACAATCTACCATGAATCAACCGCAAACGCTGCGTGTTTGATGATGCATGGCGCAAACTTATCCAGATAGCAGTTTCCTTTTTTTTTCTCTAGTTACTACTTAGAACAACTAAAAATAATACAGTGGCTTCCAGTTGTCTTTTCGCTGGCTGACATCGCAATAAATGGGAAAAAATTCTGCAGTTCGATTTAAACATGCTAAAATTGTTCGAGGATGTCACTCATCCAAGCATCGAGCTGTACATTCCGCGCCGTTGCCACAAAGGATGGAGGAAAGCGCTGATTGCCAGTCCGGTTTTCCTCTCCCGATGGAATGGTCTATACTTACTACGCAGTCATAGGTATCGGTAGAAGGTGCGAAAGAGTCTGACTTCACCCTCCTAAAACACTATCGACAAAGGCATGTGCGGGAGATATTCGAGGCCTTTGCCCTCCACCAATGGGGCGATCGATGTCTAAACGTTCCATCACTTGATCTGTTTGAAAATTAAATCAGACATTTCACGTCACACACGTGGCTAAACTTGTAACTCAATCGTTTTTCCTTCTTTTGAATATATGCTTGGTTTTGTCAATGAAAATTTCAGTTGGCAGCCAACGCCCCTCTTCGTGTCACCTTATTCGCTCCGGTCTTGGCGCTGTTTTGTCAAATCTCAAGTTATGCGTACCAACTAGCCCGCCTTTCGCCGACTCTCCAGTTCACAGAGGTAGTTGAGCGTTCATTGTACATAGTTTTGCCCTAAGGTCGAAGGAACCAATGGTGTAGCAACAAATCGTAACGTCAAGCGAAGAACGTCAAGCCGCTCGAAACGTCCAGCGCGTTCCTCAAGTATAGTAAGAATGCACGAAAATAACATACACAGGACGAGCGCGAACTAACAACTGTCACAGCTCGACACTTGAAGCGCTCTGCTTAAACACAAAGAAGGACGCACAGAACGAATGCACAGGTATACAAAAGACTTATCGGGAACTAACAACTGTTACAATTGTTATTTGTGTGTGAGCGGCGCTCCTTTCATATATGTAGCGCGGCGGCCACTGTTGCAAGCGAAGTGGCCTTTGCGTTCTCCGTGAGCGCTCGTGAACCAACAGCGCGATACCGTTCTGTGTAGTCTCGAGCTGACTATTTATCTATCTCTTTCTTACTCTTCTTTTTTTCTCTCTCTCTATTATTTCCCCTTTCGCCCACTTTAGGTGGAGGGTAGCCAACCGAGCCAAGCTTGGATAGCCTCTGTGCATTTCCTCTCAATTTCTCCCTCTCTCTCTCTACTCACACTTTCGGTGAAACCTCGAGACACACAAAAAAGTCCCGATGATGAGATAAGCGAGGGCTTACGAGAGACGTACTACACCCTGTTGAGTCGCGCACGCATCGCAACGCGTGGGGCGACAACCTTAAGAGCACGGGCTCCGGACCATTCGTGCCATCTCGCCGGCGATAACAAAGACACGACGAAATCACCAATCTCTTAATACCGCCAGCGGTTAATGGTGTATACAAACAGCTCGCCGTTAGAAAACTAACAACGTATGCTTTTATAACCGAGTTGGTTCGTGCCACGCGATGCGGAGGAATAGGTCGTGGGTATACGAGTCCCGGCGACAGAACTTTTCTTCTAGTTTTTCCTTTGCCATTTCATTTCACCGCGTCATATCCGTGACGAAAATACGTCAGTGAAGCAGTGATGGACCCCTAAAGAAAACATTTAATAATATTAAGAACAGTACTTATTTTTACATTTTGGGACAGCTCCAATACAATACAAAGTTGGCCTCCCGAAGCCACAGTGGGCTCTAAGGGCAGAGCTGACAGACAGCAGATAACAAGAACTTATATATCTAGCATCACACAAGTAAATACCTTCCTTTTTTTTTGCGTAGAGAGGAAAATATAGAAGCGCGCGTACAGCAGAGTATATAAAGAAACAAAACTGATGCTAGTACATATAACGTCACCTAGCTTTATATGAATTGACCGGCCGCACATACAATAGCAACACTACAATAATAGAACACTGTCACATTTTTGGTAATATAAAAATGTTGAAACAAAAAGAAATAAACAAAAAAACTGGAAACCACAAAAACCACATGATAAAGCTTTGTAACACCATTTTAATGTGTACAAAAAAGAAGGAAGCATAAAGTTTAATTATTTTAGTACACCAAAAGCTATTCACAGCTTGAAAAACACGGTAACTGTAAGGTTCTGATACTGCAGCCGCGTTCACCGAAGAAAGAGAGCAGATATCACAAAGGAGTTGAAGATTAATGCGACGAAAAATTTGCTTTAGTTTGAATTTTGCTTTTGCATGATATACGCTCAGGAAGCACTTATGTGTTAAGGTATAGTAAAGGAAAAAAAAAAACCATCACGCTTGATAAAGGATGAAAAAATAAAAACGAAGTGATTACTTGGTGCTCACAATAACTTGCCTTTGGTCCCTATGGCTGTCCGGGAGTCGAGATGTTATCGTCTCCCCGTGTTTTAAATATTGACGGAACAGGGTCGGCCGAATAAAACTACGAGGAAGACTTTGCCCCCTCACAGGCTTGTTTGGCGGGGAGGCGCATATTTCCCCTTCCTATGCGCAGGCCGTACTTCTCGGCCACGGGATAGCCGCTGGCACGGAGTGCCGCACGGTGATCATTGGTTCTACAAATTACAAAGAATAACTCACTAGATCTCTTTATGTAAATGTGTTTGAAAAACTATTGTTTGTGTGCAGTGTGTTACGTACATGTCTTTATGTATACTGTTTATTGATAAGCTCTTTTTAATTTCCTGTTTTTTTTCACAACAGCATCGTCTATAATATTATTTTGAGGAGAGCATTGTACGTACTATGGCTCAATTTGCTGACTTGTTTCGTGCTGTCACTGCCACTATACGGGTGACCTGAAACTATATTGAAGCAGCTCAAGCACAGATTTTTTTTTCTGATCGCCTATTCACGCATTTACTATGCACTGTATTGGGAACTGCGAAAAGAAAATTCGTATTGATTAATTTTGATTGATTAATCGATTGATAGTGGCGTGTCCTGTTTGCTACGCAGGCGGCTGCTGCGTGATGCCTCCATGACATCGTGGGCGGCCATGTCCGGCTCGGACTCGCCGCCGCGGGAACCAGAACCGCCGCCCGAGTGGAGCAGCTCGACGGGCTCGTCAGCGTCGCCGCTGCACGCGCCACACCAGTACCGCTTCGGGCTGCACAACGACCTCGGAAGCTTCACCGCAAAGCCGCCGAAGGTGAGACAATTGCGCTGCCTGAGACGCTCCCGTCGAACTGCCCGCCATGCGCTGAGTGAATAAATTATACTCTGCCCTGATAATAAAGTTTCACTAACATTAACTGCAGAGGGCTCTGTCCCTGCGATCGTTCAACCACCATAGAAATGATTGGTCGTGCATAAATTTGCCTATTCTTTGTGCTTAATTGCGGGGCTTCGAACGCATTTGTGGGTTTGTTTATTGTGGTGTTTTGCTGTGATTTTAATAAAAGAATTGCCCATTATGAACTTCGTGGCCCCATTTGAATGGGTGAGCCTGAAAGGTTAGTGTGGTGAAGTGCAACTGCTGAACATTTGCTTCAGACCTCGTCTCGTGACGAGGTGACTCCAGTCTACGCAAAACCGTACGCGGCAGAAAAAAAAATGAAGATTAGACCAATTTGTGTACTACCCATCACGCCCATACTGGCCGAAGCGCCGTGTGTTGCAGCTCCCATAGAGACTATAGAGTTTCCACTAGTGTATTCTATAGGAAACTCTATAGCCCTAAGTGTCTGCCTAGCCTGCGAACATTCTGACGTTCTATCAACACACTGTGTATTCTCTCTCCATTTGTTTTCCTATATGGAGACATATATTTCAGGGACGTATACCATTGAGGAACCTGTTGTACTGGAAGATGATCTTTCCTGCTAGCCAGAATTCTTTTTGCCTCTGCTTAAGACTCTCTGACAAGACTAATTAATAAAAACGTCTATATCATCAACTTGAGGTCAGTTTTTGATAGGAGAAAGTTAAAGCTTCACGATTACTGGGCGTCACATTCGTGTTTACTTAAGATGTTGCGCGAAACTTGAAATATATGTTGTCATCAGGTCCCTGCTCAGGCAATATAGAAACCGAGGGCGCCGGGAGTGTTTAAAGGGTGATGATTCGATTACATTCGGCTGGAGTGCCCCATGACGATGAAGTAGCAAAATTAGAAATAAGGGTCGTAACAGCGCGATCTGGTCTGAGCAAACGGTAAATCGTCTGGAATACGCGTGCCTTGTGTGGTGATTATTTGTTCCTTTCCTAAAGTATAAAAAAGAGCGAATCAAGGGTATTTATGACGATAGTTATGGCGCGAGAACAAAACGACGACACAAAGACAAGAAGGAGCGCTCGTGTCCTTCTTGTCTCTGTGTGGTCGTTTTGTTCTCGTGCTATAACTATCGTCATGCCACACCAACTAGTCCAAGATGCCACACTTCCAAGGGTATGTTGTTGGGCATGTTGGTGAATCATAACTAATAATATCGTAGCGCTTGAAAACTGTGACACAGGACAAGAGAAAGGACAAAAAAGGAGCGCTAACGTCTGGTGGTAACTGTAATGGCTTCAGTTTGTGAACGCTGCTCTTGCCCTTTCCATCCTGTGCTCCCCTTTTGCCCCTTCTTTTTTTCTGTGTCTCAATTTTTACGCGCTACGATATCATTAGTTATGAGCAAATCATCAGTTAGCCCTTCGCGCCATCTGCGAGGAACAGTGCTGTTTTAATTGCGCCCGTCTCTTGCCGCACTGCTTTTCCCGGTAAGATACAGCTGTGACGCGCTTTTGTTCAAATTTTATCTGTTCTTCTCTTGGGGTGTTTCAGTTTGACCTAACAGAGGAGACACTTTACGTGCGCTCCTGAGGAGCAGGGGACTTCAGTATTAGATTGGGATTATAACAAATAGTTTTCGGCTTCTTAGTCTTTTAAAAAATGCGGATTTGATCAATTGTCACGTCCTCCAAGTTTTCCAGGCATGAAAGAGGTCTCAACTTGATAACAGTAGTGAACAAGATTAAGTTTTCTTCATCAGCGTCAAACTATCGTCTCTATACAACCAAGAGCTGGTCTGCGTAGTATACATTTTGCATTAACGTCCGGTGTTAGACATTTTGGTAAATGATTGGTCAAAGTAAATAAAGAAAGTATAAGTGTATCGGCCAACTTCATTGACTGCTGGATTGCATTTCGAATGTATATATATGTAAGGTGTCACGGTCGACACCACTTGAGCAGTAAATGCGTAAGAGCTTTTATGCGTCAATTTAACGTGTTCAGTAGCACACTACAGACAGTGCCACCGAAAATATCGATTAAGTACAATTTGTGACATCTTCGCTCCGTTTCATTTTTCGCTTCGAACAAAAAAGCGTGCTATATTAGTGCAAACTGGAAATAGTTGAATTCAGCTAGTAGTTTATGTATATGGGCCGACGGAAATGGTATCGTCCCGGCAGATGTCACGTGGCAGGCATTGTGTGCAATCCTTTACCCTTTCTGTTCGCGTTGACAATAAATGTCATTGGTCAAGATCCGTCCTGTAAACCAGATTAGGCTCTGGTTCCC
This sequence comes from Rhipicephalus microplus, assembly GCF_043290135.1. NCBI lineage: Eukaryota > Metazoa > Arthropoda > Arachnida > Ixodida > Ixodidae > Rhipicephalus > Rhipicephalus microplus. The sequence goes on along the minus strand of NC_134710.1, from coordinate 45,635,254 downwards.
TTCGACAGCAGCTTGTTTGTGTAACGAGGCTGCAGGATGAGTCTCTCATTGCGGGCAGACTCGGTCGGCAAGCTCTGCGTGGTGGCTGGACAAATCTGGAGTGAGGCCCCAAGGCAAGCGAGGTTCTGTCCCCGTTTGCGGCGCGTCTCTTCTGCACAAATTTGATTATGGGCGGTGGCTCTGTCTCACGCACCGGGACTGCTAACGCCGGCCCTAGGCTAAATGGGCACCCGAGGATCACCGCCCACAGGTTCCCTTTGGGCCCGCTCACCGCGTCCCTCCTGACGCGTATAGGTATGCGTCGAGGGAATCCTCCTAGTCGTTCTGCTGTCGTAATAGTCACTGGCACCGAAGCTTGCGTAATTAGGTGATGTGTGACCGAACGCAATGTCTGATGTGGAGGGTTTCGGTGGCTATTCCACAGGTGAGGCTAGCTTAGCGCTCTGAGAAGAACAATCCTTCTTCGCCCTTTGTGACAATTTGTGGTATTCATATATTAACTCCTTTTCAGCACTTGGCCAGACGGCAAGATCAAGGGAGATAAGCTTGAGCACTCTCGCAGGTCTTTCGAAGAAACCAATCGTTGTTCCACACTTGTAGCGAAGTCGCATCATTCTCACGTTATAGTTGAGTGAAATACGTGTGCGGCTATTGTCATCGTAGGTAACGTGAACACTTACAATTGAAACGGGCTCGCGTATGATCTTGGTGGAATTAAAATTTAAACAATTATGATAAACCTGGAAGCAACTATATTGAATAAAGAACTGCCTGTTTTTCACCTAAGTTGTATAGTTTATGAATAACATACAAACTGAAGCGATCACATACAAAACAGGAACGCTTCTATGCAGTACAGTGATGAAGCGACATTTCTGCTAAAAGAAAGAACACAACGTTCTTGTTGTGTTTGTATTACAATGACGTTTTCTATCCAAAGACCCTTCGTGGTTTGATAGATAAGGTATTCTAAAGTAAAAGTTGGTTTCATTCAATACGCACTTGTGTTTTTACAACGTGCAAAAACGTTCAACTATATAATTGGTGCCGCAAGATGCACGCCACAGTGTTGTATGTTTCTTGATTGGTCGCCGAGGAGAACAAATTGTGACTTCAATGGCGATTGACAAAGTCGGGTCTCTGGTTCGATTCACCCTAACAAACATTCGACAATGAGTGTCGCGACTCCAGCAGCCTTGGCGCCTTCAGGTGGCAATCGAACTTTTACTCACGCCGGTGGCATATAGAAGCTTCATCTGAGCGAAAAACGCGAGAACAGCGTGAGTGAATTGTGCATCCGTGAAAACAGTGTGGTTCAACGCAAAACAACGAAGAATAATATATAGGATCGTGAAGTGTGCTATACATAACAAAAACAAAAACAATAAATCTTCAAAGATAGAGAACAAAAAAAAATCGTGGATCGCACGTACCGCGGGAATCAACGATATGCAAAGCATCCTTAATGTTTTTGGGCTCTACCAGTATGTGCATCAGCCAACCCGAAATGGCAACATTCTAGACTTGATGTTTTGTAATGTCCCCACTATTGTAACTTCTGTGGATAACGTTCCGAGTATAAGTGATCACACCGCGGTCGTTGCGGGTATTAGGTTTGAAAAGAACATGCCAAAGAAGCAACCTACATGGAAGGTATTTCTTTTTGGTAAAGGTGACTACTCAGCGATGTCACATGCGCTTTCAAATCATCTGCCTGTTTTCGAATGTCTTGCCGAATATTCTACCTCACAAGAATTGTGGTGTGCTTTTAAAAGTAAAGTAATGGAACTCATAGACATTTACATACCAAGTGTGCATTCTCGTGTAATGAATAGCCGCAAGAAGCTTTGGGTTACCTCACAGTTATTAAAAATAATTAAAAACAGGCAGCGAGTATACCGTAGCTTCAAAAGAACGAAGGCAAAAAAACACTTCGACAGGATAAGCGCCCTAACGCGTTAATACAAAGTTATGGCAAAAAACGCGAAGGCGGGCTACTTAAATAGGCTAAACGAAGAAATGAAAACAAATCCCAAAATGTTCTGGCGGTATTTAAAACGTTGCGGGTCGGATGCTACCGGTATTAACAAAATCCAGTATAATAATCAAGTGTTCTCGGAAGATATAGACAAGGCGAACTGCCTTAATGAATATTTTCGCTCTGTATTTTCGCCAAAGACTGATGAATACTGTGATATCCCTTGTGTATATCCTCTACCCTTAATGCAGCCTATTGAGCTTAGCGTGGACGGCATTCAAGCCTTTCTCAGTAATCTCGATGAAACAAAAGCGAATGGTCCTGACGGCATTCCTCTGCGTGTTTGCAAACATTGTGCTTGTCCTGTTTTCATGTATCTTCATTTAATTTACTCGAAGTCTTTATCTACTGGTGTCTTACCAGATGACTGGAAGATGGCCCACGTTGTGCCGACCCACAAAGGTGGACCCAAAAAGGAAGCTGTCAACTATAGACCAATTTCATTAACATCAATTGCCTGCAAAGTACTTGAGCACATCTTGTACAAGGAAACAATGCGACATATAACGCAGCACAAAATGTTAATAGAAAATCAGCATGGATTCCGTAAAGGACTATCTTGTACCACGCAGCTGGTTGAAATTTATTATGATTTATCCTCTAGTATTGACGAAAATGGGCAAATTGACTGTATTTTTCTTGATTTCCAAAAAGCTTTTGATTCGGTTTCGCATGTGCTCTTTTTGAAAAAACTTAAGTTATTTAATTTAGACCTAAATGTGATAATCTGGATAGAAAATAATTTAAAGTATCGTCGCCAATGTGTTGTTTTGAATGGAAAAGCATCCAGTTATGTTGACGTGACATCAGGTGTGCCACAGGGCTCCGTTTTGGGTCCTTTGTTGTTTTTAATTTATATCAATGATATTTCGGTTGGTATCTCATCGTCTATGCGGCTTTTTGCCGATGACTGTATAGTCTACCGGAAAATTAAGAGTGAGCAGGATTCCTCCCAACTTCAAAATGACTTCGTGCCTATTGATGACTGGTGTAAAACGTGGAAAATGTCTTTAAATTTTAATAAGCGCATTAACCTTTGTTTTTCAAAGAAGACAAAGAAGATCGACTTTAGATATTGTGTAAATGGTGTGCCAGTCACCACGAAGACAACTTACAAATACCTGGGTGTGTTCTTTTCTTCTGACGGTTCATGGAATGTACATGTTGATTATGTTGTCGCGAAAGCTGCGAGGGTGTTAAATTTTATTCAGCGTAACTTACGATGTTCGCATCAGAGACTTAAAGAATGTGCGTATTTGACGTGTGTACGACCAGTCTTAGAGTACGCCTGCACTGTGCGGGATCCGGCGCAGGTATATCTTAGTGATAAGATAGAAAAAATAAAGAACAGGGCGGCAAGGTTCGTCCTGGGACGGTATCAATGGCGGGAAAGCTCTACTGCTATGAAGCAAGAATTGAATTGGGAGCAGCTTTCATCGCGTAGAAGAAAATTACGATTAAAACTATATCTAATATTTAATAATAAAACTGGAATCAATAAGGATATGTATTTACAGACGCCGTATTATTTGTCAAATCGAATTGATCATCCTATTAAACTGAGGGAATACCGTCCCAGGACTGGAATTTTTGCAAATTCGTTTTTTGTCAGAACAATACATGAGTGGAATGGGCTCACAAGTGTACAAGTGTCTGCTGTAAATGAAAATTTGTTTTTTTCGAATCTGTAACCCCCCTGTTATAACGCTTTCGGGCGCTGCAGGTATACTTCGAATAAAGAATGAAGAATCTATAAGAAGTTTGCTATAGGACACTTTTAAAAAGTATCATAACATTACGATGTGGACAGATTCAGTACTTAGTAAACATATGCGGAAATTTAACACGCATTCAGGTATCTATGAAACATGGAAAAGTTAAAACTGCTTGTTCATAGTTGCGTAACGACGCCACCACGACTTCCGTGCGACCTACCAACACCGGCAGTGGTAGGTTGGAATGTTGTTCCTGTATTAGTCGGTGATGTTGTTTACGCGAAGCCTAATGCTAAAATGTAAGCAGACGTTTTTTTTTTGGCTTTGAGGCAAGGTGTTACGAGGTGGGTCGACGTAAAGTGCAGTAGTCGTCGGCACATAGTGGGCCTATATACCAGGAACTAGCTTCTACCGGGGACTACATTTGGTAACGTGAGTTTGACATAATGTCAGCACTCACACGTTAGAGACTGTCATGTTTTCACATGGCTGAAAAATTGAAAAAAGATGCAAATAAAATTAATAATAACGATTCTGGGTATGAGTGGGGATTGAACCCTGGTCATTTATGGCGCAAGCTGGTATTCTACCACGCAGCCATGCCTCTTTTCTTTCTTTATTTATTGTTGATCTTCACACTTCACGGCCGTATAGTAATTGTCCTGCCATTCGTTAGCGTATAACATTCGTTAGCGTATATCCCGATCGTCGAGCAACTTTTGGATACAACTTTCTGAATTGTAGGAATACATCATCATCATCATCATCATCATCATAATCATCATCATCATCAATCAGCAGCCTGACTACGTTTAATGCAGGACAATGGCCTCTCTCATGTTCCGCCACTTAACTCGGTCCTGTGCTTCCTGCTGCCAATTTATAGACGCAAACTTCTTAATCTCATCTGCCCACCTAACCTTCTGTCTCCTCCTAACCCGCTTGCCTTCTCTGGGAATCCAGTTGGTTACCTTTAATGACCTGCGGTTATCCTGTCTACGCGCTACATGCCCGGCCCATGTCCATTTCCTCTTCTCTATTTAAACTATCATATTCTTAACCCCCATTTGTTCCCTCATCCACTCTGCTCTCTTCTTGTCTCTTAATGTTACACCTACCATTTTTCTTTCCGTTGCTCGCGGCGTCGTCCTTAATTTAAGCTGAGCCCTCTTTGTAAATCTCCAGGCTTCTGCTCCGTAGCTAAGTACCGGCAAGATACAGCTGTTATATACCTTCCTCTTGAGGGATAGTGGCAATCTACCCGTCATAATTTGAGAGTGCATGCTAAATGTGCTCCACCCATTCTTATTGTTCTAGTTACTTCAATATCATGGTTTGGCTCCGTGGTCATTACCTGTCCTAAGTAGACGTAGTCTTTTAAAGCTTGAAGTGAACTATTATCTATCTCGAAGCGCTGCTGTATTCAGAGGTTGTTGTACATTACTTTCAAAATACATATGAAATGTTTATTAGAATGTTATCAGCATTAGAACCACAACTCAAGGTAACCTGGCGTGACTTCGGCGTAATAGGTTTACAGATATAATGTTTATTGCTTGATTATAAAATTATCCTCGCCGCAGTGGTCCAGTGGCTAAGGTACTCGGCTGCTGACCCGCAGGTCGCGGAATTGAATCCCGGTTTCGGCTGATGCATTTTTGATGTTGGCAAAAATGCTGTAGGCCCGTGTGGTCAGATTTGCGTGCATGTTAAAAAACCCCAGGTGGTCGAAATTTTCGGAAGCCCTTCACTGTACGGCGTCTCTCATAATCATGTGGTGGATTGGGGAGATTAAATACCACATACCTAGCGATTATAAATATAGTTGGCCAGCACTGCAACCACAATTGAAGCTGCACGGACTTTACGCCATCATAGTGTCTTTTTCCAAAGCAGTTTCAAGACATGACATGTCTTTTTGTTAGAATACTTCAGTGCCCCATAGAACACTTGGGTTCCAATCCTGATGATATTTTGTTTTTTTATCTTCGCATTCATCGGGTCTAAGCTGCTGATGTCAATTTATTTTAAAGCTGTCACCTTTAAAGTTACTATTGTCTGTCCTCGCCGTGCCGGGCTAAATATAAACTGCCTTTCACACTCGGCACATATCGCGGCCCGTGGTATACGAGTATGTGCCACGCGTGTCTGTAGGAATGGGTTTGACGTCGTACGTGGCAGGCTTTGCACGTTATTTTGGGTCGTTACCAGGCAGTAATACTCTTGATTGATTGATATGGGGTTTAACGTCCCAAAACCACCATATGATTGTGACAGGCGCCATAGTGGAGGGCTCCGGAAATTTCAACCACCTGGGGTTCTTTAACGTGCACCCAAATCTGAGCACACGGGTCTACAACATTTCCGCCTCCATCGGAAATGCAGCCACCGCAGCCGGGATTTGAGCCTGCGACCTGCGGGTGAGCAGCCGAGTACCTTAGCCACTAGACCACCGTGGTGGGGCGGCAGTAATATTCTTCCAACTGTCTTACCCTCCTATACCAATTTCGATTTTACCAAGCTTAAGAGGCCATCATGAGGGCACCCAGACATTGGATGGATGGATGGGTGGGTGGATGGATGGATGGGTGGGTGGATGGATGGATGGATGGATGGATGGATGGATGGATGGATGGATGGATGGATGGATGGATGGATGGATGGATGGATGGATGGATGGATGGATGGATGGATGCATGGATGAATGGATGGATGGATGGACGGATGGACGGACGGATGGATGGACGGGCGGACGGACGGATGGATGGACGGATAAAGTCACATTTGCGTAACTGGACTTTTTGCCATTAACTGCAACATTAACTGGTGGCCGCGCTCCGAAGAGAAATTCTCAATCGATTTGATAACATCATAATGTATGCGTTGCTGCTTAAAATTAAGAAGAGAGTGGGCAACCGTGTCGAAGGCTTTTAGGAAATCTAAAAAATAAGCTGTTCATGTGGTCCTGAGCATCACTTTCATGACCTAAATCATGATGCTTACGGATGTCATGCTGTTCTTTGATTATAGGATATTGTTATATGTGTATTGTGCTGCGATTTCGTTTCAATTTGCCTCATTATGGTTGCACATCGGCTAATATTTCATTGTCTTTATAATCGCTTACATGCGTATGATTACGGGTAAATAAAACCAGGCGTGATTGATTCTACTTTTTCCCGTTGATCGGTGTACAGTAAGGTGGGAGGCTTTCTGTTTTGAAAGAAGCCATCGACATGCAGCCCTTACATAAGCATACTTCACTGAGCCGCTTTACATAAGGCAGAAAAGGGCCCCTCACAAACACGAGCGTTCCAAAGGTTCAGTAACAGGTTACGAGAGTGTCGAAACGAAGACAAATCCATCGCATCATGATTGGGTTGAATCGCGCGAAGTAAAACCGATACAAAACATCGAGCGCGAAAGAACTTGCGCCACTCTAAGCACTGCTGCGGCGCTCGTCGAGATGCTAAGAGAATAAAAAAAAAAACGGGAAACTGTCAGGAATCAGTGCTATAGCGTGGTATTACTGCATAACGCACAAGACAGGACAAAGCTCCCGCTAATTGTGAGCAAGCAGCGACAGTTTGTTTCAGCGTGGAGCAATGTCCTGGGCCCCCAGTGCATCGCGTCATAAGCAAAAAAGAACCCCTCTGCACGTGGCGCTGAGTTGTTGCGCGCCCTCTCCGCGTACCAGGGCTTTAATACGCTTCTCGGCTGCTTTCTCTCGCCGTTTTTGGCGGGCCCCGTCTACCGGATAGCTCGGCAAACAGCGCGTATCCCTGTGCGAGGCGAAACAGAGCTTCTCCCTGCAAAGGACGACGGGCTAATGGAGCCAGCTCCCCTCCTTCTCGGGCCCGCTTATCGGCGTCTCTGGACGGGCTCGTTGTTTCCCTAACCGGGCGCGGATGATGAAGAGCTTTCCCCTTTCGATCGAGCTCGTACGCCGATGAGAAAAGGGATCGGGAGAGGTGCAACGCGTGATAAGATTGAGATACAGGCCGTTACTGCGGCTGGCCGTCCGCACTCGAGAGTGCAAGAGCAAGAAGAACAGCACGAACAGAAAGCTCGTGCCCGCCAAGGCTGGACGTGTGGCCGTTTGACTCAGTCGCTGATGGTGTGCGCGCACCAACAGATGGCGGCTCCGGGAATCGGCTGGCGAGCTCGCTCAACGAGTTTTTGCCCGCGCCCTTACATGTTGCGAATACAGATCCCGCCTCCCTATAGGAACGGCAGGACTCATTCTGCCGCGAGGAAATGCTAAGTGAGAGTTGGCATCCAAATTACGTTTTGTCGAATAAAGGGTGGCATGTATAAAAGAACGCAGTGCGCGCTAGATATGGCTCTTTTCGGTAAAAACATCGTTCGCATGAATTTCTGGGAGTGCTTTTTCTTCGAGGTGATATGGGAACGCAAGTACGTGAGGATAACTGCTTTTAGCGCAAACGTCAAGCCATTTACGGCACTCTGCACTTTACGGTGTGATAGCTGCATGCAACTGCCCCATATAAAATTTAAACTAAATATCGCAACCTTATGCTGCATAAGAAACTTGCCATAAATAAATCTTCGAATCTATAACACGCGGAACTAAGGGAAATGTATAACTATTTTAATGAAATGTTTAGTTTCATCAAATGTGTGGAGGTGGAGCTGTTGGAGCCATTGAGTTTTGATTAGTATCATTCTGCAAGTAACTCTTAGTATGACCGAGAAGTTAGTTGAATGTAAAAGAACTTGCAAGAAATAGAAAAAAAACATCATTGGTGGTTCGAATTAGGAGTTGCTTACATACGGCCACGGTTGAAGACCACTCACGGTCATGAGGCAGGGAATTTTTTTCTCTCTTATTTTTTCCATTGCAGTTGCGCTGTTATACACTGAATGTTCAGTTTTGCTAAATGTTTCATGTTTGTATGAAATCATGGTTGTTTCTTTATATATAAGTTCTTTTTATAGTCTGCAAAGGTTTTTTCTCGTAATTTTTTCTTTGAGAATATTGACTCGCATTGATGATCATATCTGCATAGTGCTACAGGATGTGGTGCACTTTCTATCGGTGCAATGGCGTCACGAGGTGACTAGGCTATTGCCTTTCTTTGTTTCACGGCAGAGATGTAGAAATTACGAAAAAAATGAGTAAATTTATATGTTTTAAGCGAAATACAAGTGTATTGGAGGCATATAATGATGTGTCTTTTCCATTCGTTTTAACCCTTTTTTACGAATTTTCGCGACAAAACATAAGGTACACAAACCATCAAACACACTCTTCGATGTTTCTGGCAGAGCTGCAGTATTCAATTATAATAAATATTAATATAATAATATTATTAACATAGAATAACTCCTTTAACGTGCCCTGAAAAATCATGATGTTTTTCTTTGTGCAGGCACTCGCAAAAATAAAAGAAAACAAACAACAATACACCACACACTTTTCAGGAAAGTCAAATGTAGAGTGAAAACACACAGAAAAAAAAATCTGCGTAAATTGGGCTCGGCGGAAAAATTACATTATGAAAGTCATGGAAAGGGAAAAATAACGGGGAATATACACAACTATGTTGAAAACTTCCTGAAATACGGAAAAGGGAAGACTCTGTACATCGTGAAAAACTGTTTTAAGACAGTGCAGAGACGAGACAAAAACAATGACAGTGAACTGTGAAAATCATAAAGATCATGAAAGTTGAAATTATAGACTTTCTATTCTGTGAACGATAGAATGTTGAAAGAACTTGGCAGTACATCAAATGTTCAATTCTCCCTGCTTCATTTTCGCGGAATACAAATGAGAGAAAAAGCACTGGATATTATTTCGTGATATAGTTTGTAATTAAATAATAGGTCTGCGTGATTTCATCAGCAATGCAGTAATAGTAAAGATAATGTTTAAGGTAGTGTGTTGAAAGAAGTTGGAAGATACATCAAATAGTCGATTCACTCTGGTTAATTTACGCGGAATCTGAAAATTTGCACAACTGAGAAGCAAAGGGCAGGATATCATACCGTGAACTAATTGGTAAATAAATATGAAGTCAGCGCGATTTCGTCGGCAGAGAAATGATGGAAACGATAATAATCTTGTAGTGTTGGAATGAGATCCACAGTAATTTATAGCGAAACGATGATTCTAAATGTTTATAATTTTTCTCTGGACTCGCTCAATGGCGAACACTGCCAGATTTAGAAATGCCATTGCAGATCGCTTATGCATATTCAAGTTGAGGAAGACATATTGCGGAGTACAGTTGTGGAAGGCTGTAGGAGGACTCAATTCTCGAGAGGTTCAACAAATGCAGCCGAGAGAATGAAGATCACGCATGTCAGCACGTTTAGTGTCAGCAGAAAAATTGAGTATACTATCAAAAAGAACACCAAGATCACTGCATTTATATACTTTACATACAGGGACATGGTATTGACAGAGTATGGAAATCACAAGATGGATGTTTTGTGAGATATACTAATGAATTTGGCCTTTGAAGTATTCAGACAAAGGTTGTTATTATCACACCATTCGGAGACAGAATATGAATCTAACTGCAGCAACCGACAGTCGTTGACATGAAAGAATTCACTTAGATATCTTAGTGTCACCAGTATGCAAGAGAAAAAAAATAACGAATTGCAAATGATACATCGTTAACGCAAATTAAAAATAAGAGTGAACCTAATACCGACCCGTGAGAGAATCCACTAGTCACTGTGACCAGTCACTGTGACCAAGAAAGACGTTTGGCCATTTACGGCTATACATAACATAATCTATTATGCAGAGAACTGTGCAGCATATTTACAACAGACGAGTCAACATCAAAGTTTGCAAGTTTAAACAAAAACAGTGAGCGGCTGACTACGTTAAAATCCTTGCTCAGGTTACAGTAGACTACTTCAACCTGTCCTCTCTCAAAAATAGGAGAATAGATTTGCGTCATGAAACGAGAAATTTTGTAGTAGTTGAGCGGTCAGGGAGAAATACACGTTGATTAGGAATCAATGAATGATTCACGCTAACATAAAGTATGTTGTGAAGAGCCAGCTCAAAGATCTTTGATGTGGCACACAGTAGAGAAATCGGGCGATAATTAGGAACATTCATTTCGGAGCCCGACCTAAATACTGTAAAAAGACGCGCAGCTTTCCACATGCTGAGAAATGTGGAAGTGTTCAGACAGTTGTTAAAAAGTTGTGGTCAGTACTGGAGCAAATATAGCACCATAAGCCTTTTGTATGGCGGAAAAGATGCCTTCTGGACCACACGATAAGGACGGTATTAAGCGCTTTATGCATGAGCAGATGAGCTTTTCATCCAGCGATAGGCCACTAGATAACTGCCTTAGGCTGCTTTATTGAGTCCTGGAGTCTGATGCCTTATAAGTGGATGACAAAAATGCGTGGCAAAACAGTCGGCGATGGTATGCACTTCGACACCGTCCGAGTTCAGTAGCTTGAAGTATTCCCCGCTTTGCTGGACCGTTTGCGTATATATACTTCCAAAACTCAGCCGGACTGCCAGAAAGATAATAATAATAATAATAATAATAATAATAATAATAATAATAATAATAATAATAATAATAATAATAATAATAATAATAATAATAATAATAATAATAATAATAATAATAATAATAATAATAATAATAATAATAATAACTGGGGTTCTTACGGAGACGCCACCACGATGAAGGGTTCCGAATATTTGATCATCTATTGTTCTATAACATGCTCTAAAATAGCTGCAGAACGTATACTGATTGCATATAACGCTGCATTTTATAGCTTGCCCACAGAGATTCCTTATTGTATCGGGTACTCACTCTGAATGTTGCACTTAAAGTGCACAAATACAGTGTGCTTAAGCACATAATCCTGCTTTTTACCTATAAGGGTTAGTGCACGTCGGGCATAATTGATCTTAAGGGACCTAAATGAGGCACTACGGATGACAGCGCTGCTCGATGCTCGCAGAGCGGATAACATTACTGCGCTTGTTGTGACCACGTAGGTAAAGGAAGCCCACAATACCATCTATAACCAGCCCTCTGAACATGTACTCTGGTCCATGGTTCATGCGAATCGGCACTAGCATTGCATTCTGTACACGGGATCGTTTCAGGTTGAAACAGGGAGACCAATCTGCACCGGGCATTTTCAGGAGCTTGTGCGTAGTGCCCCTCACGACATGTCGCCACGGCGCACTTTTAAAGTCGATAGTCTTTCTTCTGGACCTTCGACGCAAAAACTTTGGTCTGTCTGTCTGTCTGTCTGTCTGTCTGTCTGTCTGTCCCCCGTTACCGCGAACCGGGTACTCTAAACAGCACCAGCCAATACCCCGAACGGCCGACCCCATCCGCAGCGCCCACCAATGTTGCTCAAGGATCAGCATTCGTACGTGTGCGATTGTCAACTAAAAAGCAATTATTGCGCTTATCTGAGGCACCATAACAACACGTATATATTCAGCATGTTCGTCTTTTACTAGGAAATGCATACATAAATAATTGAAAGGACCGTAGCGCTTATCACGCTGCGCTGACCATGCAACGCTTGCACGAAGAAGCGAGTGTCTCCAACGCTTTGCTAAGACGACACGGTAGTGGCACCTACCCATCACCTTGCGTTCTACACCTTATCACCTCTGAGACGGGCACGCACGCCTGTCTCAGGGCCACGCGCTTTGTTTTCCCAAACAAAGCTGCCAGATAGCGCTCATGTCTCACGTGTGACGTGACTTGATGCGCTCGTTCGCCTCCGCTGCCCGCTCGAGGCACTATAACGCAGCGCCGTCAGAATACCATTCACTGATTTTCTTGCACAAAGTATCAAATAAATGTTTTGTTCCTTCTCTCCGCACGCAAGACTATCGTCTTTCGACGACATTTGCAGATTACATGCAGATATGGGGCCATTTTTTTTTACTCGGCGCTCTATGCATTTGTGGCATGCCCAGTAGCCACGCTTATCTTCAGCTGTGCCTGACTAGGAGGGGGGGTGATGCACTAGCTGCGGTGATTTGCACCGGCTTACAGCCTCATTCGTGTGCCGTAACGTGGGGAGACGTACACCAGGCAGAGGAGCTAAAGCTGCGGCCGAGTCTCCTTCATTCCTTCCAAAGGACTTCTTTTCGTGGCGCTAAGCCGACTCCCGTAAGCCGACCCGAAAAGCGACCGCATCGCGACGAAAGCGAAAATCGTTTCGGGTCTGCGGTGCACGCAGCCAATCTCCGCCGCTTCTGCCACCACGCGGAGGAGAAAGCGTCCCGCTGAGCCGAGTCTCTGGCTCAACAGTGCTCGCGCTCTGCTGTCCAAGCAGAGATCCCTTCGGCGGCGGCGGTGGCAGCAGTGGTGGCGTGGCTGGCTTTACGCGCGTCATTAATTTCGCCCGCGTCATACATATTGCAGTCTTTCTTCCGGCACACGGGATGGGGCACGTTGCCTGGCTAGCGACAGAAAAGAAGTTCCCAGGGATTTCTCGCAGTACAGTTCGGCATCTATGCAATTGGGGCTTTTCATTGTGCTCGCTTCATTTTACGGAAACACAATATCTATAAAAATGTACGAGGTGCTTTCTTTCTGCACGTGATGTCGCACTTCTTGTGTATCGGACGCGCAATTAGAAGGCTCTGGATTGAAATCCCATCAAGGGGTGATTTGTTATCAGCTTTAACTAATTACAGTTTAATTCTTTATTACTTTATTAACACCCTACAGTGAGAGAGAGCAAACCATTACACATTCCTTCATTGGCCCAACTGTCTGTTGAATTCATTTCATTGTGTCTCACAGAAAAACAAGCCTCTCGAAAGCTTTCATCCCAACGGAGTTATGATACTTACGTCTATGCAGATATTGATTGAATTTTCTGTTCCATCTTTGGGGGCTGCTGAACGCTGCCCAGAGTAAAAAATAAGTCGGAGCACTTGTAGAAATAGGTGCGAGAAAATGTTAGGAAGAAACAGCCTTTTTGGTTATTGTCAGATAGTACTCAAACGTTATGTGGAATTTCTTATGATATCTAAAAACTGTAGTGGCATACTTTCTCTCTGTACCGATTGTATCGTATGGTCACTTACTGCGACAACACTATTCCCCCACTTTTCTTTTTCTCTAAGCTGCATGTCACAGGTACTTGTTGGGATGACTACAGTGGCCTGCTCTTTCTTTTTTTTTTCGGTGCCGACTTCGTGATATGGTTAGTCTCTGAAGCAAAGCTTTAGGGGTTCACTGTTTTTCAGAGCTAACTCCATGTTACAGTTACGTTTGCGACTACCTTGTAGATAGAACAGCACTGGTCGGCAGTAGTAATAATACGTCTATTTTGAACTGACAATAGTAAGCGTGACTCAGCATTAGCCCTTACTTATCAAAACAGCAGGCAACACAACACTGCCCTTTGGTAACATGTACTGGCGGTAACTGTCTGATATAGTAACATCTTTCTCGCGGGGAGGCTTTATAAACCCACTCTTCCATTCGCTCCTACTGTTTGCTACAAATTCCTGTGAAAATTGCTTTCCTTCTTTCATTTGTCTTTTGCTTCTTCCTCTTTTTTTCGAGGTTGCGGAAACACGCGCAAGCATTTTCACACATGACCACACCCACATTCACGCCCACAGACACTGCCACACATGCATGAGCTTTTTATTAGGACCAACTCAATGAATACTTACGCATAAAACATTCATGAAGAAGCTGCGTGCTAGGGAATTCCCAGGCAGTCCGTAAGCATTGTTTGAAGTCCCATAACTTTTACAAACTTGACTGAAATTAACCTTCACTTAGCCAACAACAGCCACTGATCGCTTTCATTATTATTATCATTACTATTATTAGTGAACACGCACTAACTATAGTTCTACAGCTATTATCGAATCACTACTACTTTAATGAGAAACGTAAAACAATTTTGGAACCCTTCTTTTTTGTTTTTGTTTTTCTTCGAAGGAAAGGAAAGCTCTAAACTTTACAGCGCTTTTTAATGTGGTAAATTGAGCATGTCGTTTAACGACTCTTTTATTTGCTGAGCACCACTATATGACTGCTCTTTTTGCGGCAGTATGCATAGCAGGACTTTTGTTCCACGCCTCTTGTGCAGGGGCCACGTCCACAGACAGCGCAAAGCTGATACCATGGAAAAATCATTTTATGCTCCTTTGCTGCCATCTCGTGGAGCGCCAACGCTGAAGCGAGACCAGGCACTTGGTCAACAGTCGTGCCTCCACCGTAGCGGAATACAAACAGTGGCGCAAGTTTGAAGATTCAATTAAGAGGCGAAAGATCGCAGTGCAAGTTTGCTCTCCTTGTCTGGGAGCGCGTCGCACTACCTTCGATTTTCTTCGTTCTCCAATTTTCGCCATTCATTCCTACGCGTTATTTTTTCCCCTTCCACGCACGCTAGCTAGGCGACAGTACTTACAACATCGGAGATTCGTCTCAACAGGCGAAACTGGGCACGTGGGCAAACGTTTTGATGTCAGCGCTTAAAAAAAAAAGAAACCCGCGAGAAAAAACAAAAAAGAAAACCCGTACAGCAGGCCCGCCACATATAAGCAACAACGTACCCCTATTTTCAGCGAAGTGGGCAGCGGAAACATAGAAACAGTGGAAATATGCTGAATGAATAGATAGGAAAAGCTGGAGAAAAGAACATGGTCGAAAAGCATCAATCTTCTGAATGTTCATTGGCAAGCCGGTATGTAACCACACAGTTGTGTTTAAAAAAAAACGACCACAGAAACTGTTACACTGCCGACTGTGTGGCAGTCTGTAAATCACTACAATGTGCTACATGCGTTCTGACATGTCGGCTGCGACTATTGCTGCAAGGACCATTGCTGAACAAGCAAGCGAGAATGAGGAATAGCAGCCTTCAGCAGTGGCAATGAAGTAGAAAAAGGTGTCTGGAAAGGAAACAACCAGTGCGCATTACGAAATTTTTGCCAAGTGCTCATGAAAGCAGAAAAATGAAACATTTATGACGTCTGCGCTAAAGCTGTGCAGAAATGCAAAGCATTGTAGTTAAGGCAAACATCGCTCCGTTCAGTTCTGCACTGTCGTAAACGTATACAGAGAACAGCCGGTCATCATAATCGAGGAGGCCGAGCACGCACCAAAATGTGCGCCACAAACGTTTTCTCATTTCTGTTTTTTCCTTTGTGCACCATGTAATTTGTGTCTGTAGTGAGGCAACCTCCGACAAAGGAACAAACGGCCGACGTCCCCGTAGAAGGTTTTTGCATACGCACCAACTGCCCGAGGCATCTGGAGCCAATTGTTTGGGCCAGCTAGTCACGCCGGGCGCATTCGTTGCTGAAAGCTGCAGTTACAGACCGTCTTCAGTGCCTCGAGTGGTGTTCGTTGTGAGTACTAAAGTGGACCGGGGTCTGCGCCCTGCGTGTCCGGTCGCCCGCGGTCGTTGCCACCTGACAACGTGCTCCAAACAAACCGAGGCGTGCGACACAATTAAGCCAACAGAGGGTCACGCTTTGTTGGCGTGCGATTAAGTGCGCCCCTTCCGGGAAAGGGCGATGCCTCAGGCCGTGAAAGCCCTGCTCTCTCTCTCTCTCTTTGAAAGACCTTCGTGGCGCGTTTTTCTCCCCCTCGGGGTATTTGCTTTTCTCGCGCAGCTGGGACATTTTGAGCAGAACGCGACAGCTTAGCAGCGCGTCACTCAATCACCGCGTAGGTGATACTTATCTTAACTGGATTTCTTTGCTTGTTATATATAACAGCCGGAGCTTACGCTTCCTCTCCAGCCCACTTTTTTGTGATATCTACCGTAACTCTCCAATTCATACGCGTCTACACGCGTTTATGTACATGCGGGTATTCGCTGGTTTGTTTAGGTTGGAGGGCGTGGTGAGAGCAGTTTTTAAATATTTTGCGTATGTACATGCAGGTAGGTATGTGTGCTTGCCTATGTGCGAGTATGTATGCAATATTACCTGTTGAAATGCGTATTTGCATCGAAGAATGCAGTCATATGAAGTCAGCAGATAACGAAGCTTTGAAGAGTGCGAATCCCTTCCACGAGCACAGGGGAAGGTATTTGAACTGTTATTGAAAGTGCAGCGGTGTAAACCAAAAGTAAAATGGAGGTAGACGAAAAAACCCTGCTGTCGGCTGGAGCCGAGTGCATGGTCAGTGCATTAAGGCTGTTTCACAAGCCA
Organism: Rhipicephalus microplus; assembly: GCF_043290135.1. Classification (NCBI taxonomy): domain Eukaryota; kingdom Metazoa; phylum Arthropoda; class Arachnida; order Ixodida; family Ixodidae; genus Rhipicephalus; species Rhipicephalus microplus. The sequence continues at coordinate 45,618,324 of NC_134710.1, read as the reverse complement.
TGAGTGCAACAAAAAAAAAATCACTTTGTTCGTAGTCGCGGATAATAGCAGTTTAGTTTCACACGGGCTGCAGTTTTCAACCAGCGACTGGCATACTTGTTCAAATGCAATGCAAAAACTGTGCGTTATGACATTGTTAAGTTATTAGTGGTTACAAGAACCCGTGTGTTTTGTTATTTGAAAATGCTCTTCATTCCTAATTTGTTGAAAAGTGCAAAACAGTGGCTATAACCAAAACAAACGCACCACCACAATTTTAAACGCTTGGAGCATTGTCGAGGGGTGCCGACTAAAAAATCGCTTCGTGGTTGTGAACAAAGCGAAAAATTCTCCAACGTGCTTGTCTCTCACCGCTGGCCGTAGCGGGGACAAAGATCGGCCGGTTTTTTGCGGCGGACGGTTTGGCAGCCTGGAATTCATTGTGTTTTGCACACATGAAATGGCCTTTACGCTTGCATTTCGTCTTTGATTATGCTAGGGAGATTTTTTCCGCCTGTTCACTTCTCAGTAGTTATCCGCATGCGAGCGCGATCTGACCAAGAAAGTGCTAGTGGACAACATCCATAACAATGGTGGCAGATATGAAAGGTCCTCTATTATAAATCCTCGTCGACTATGTATGAACGTTATTATTTTATGCACCTATTGTATTTTATTGTTGTACTTTTATTGTACAGTATTAGTTCCTGATTATACCATTGTGTGCATTCAACCATCCTTGTATTTTATTTCTTTTATATGTACTACCCCTCAAGCTCGAAATTTGCATGTAGTATATTTAAGTAAATAAATAAATAAATGAGGAGAACGCAGCTGCTCTCTAATATTTCGCATGCAATCTGAAGACGGCAGACCTGCCGAGACTCCCACTGTCAGTGGTGCCTGCCCCCCCCCCCCCCTTTTTCTTAACGGATTATGTAGAGTAATCTTGGCAAGCACTATTCATTTGCTAATCACTTCAATACCACGAGGCCCAGGCAACGTGAATTTCGTAAGGAGTGGTCTAGGGAAATAGCCCTCCAGAACAAAAGAACAAAACAGAGTTCATACAGCAAAAGTTTGAGGAAAAAATTATACTTTGAGTTTTTTTTTCACTTTCTTTGACGCCATTGACCTTATTAATCAGAAAGTTTTCCCTGGCAAGCTTTATTACTACAGAATTTGAGGCACAGATTATTATCTTAACACGTTGCATTATCAAGAGAGGTCTGAGCTTGCCGCTACAATTCTGAATTGAACCCTGCAAGAGCTCGCATGCCGCAGGGGAGCATATATTAGGTGTCCTCTCTCTCACTCTCGTTTCAATCACCCATTCTCAATCTAGGGATGTCTGAAGAAATAGAAAAGTTGGCATTATTTTAATGAAAATAGACCCAATTTTCGGATTGAAGCTTTTATAAAAGTTCAGAGTCATTAAAGACAAATATAGAAGAAGAGTACTCAAAGTTCACTCATTTGGAGAACTAATTTTGGATAAACTGCTACACAGATCGATACGGGCTATATGACTGCGGGGTCAAACTTACACAATGTTTCTAACGATGCTAAACTGATGGGAGACGTAAACGAGGTGGCACTTTCTTGTTGAGCTTGCCTGTAAGTGTTCAAGATACTCCGAGAGACAGAACCATAAACGGCGCAAAAAAGAGCGTAATGTAAGCTCTCCCAACACCTCGTCGTAGGCGGAACTGTTTGTGGGAAGGCGACATACAAACGGTTTGTCTTCGCTCACATTTTTACGTGCCCTTCAGAGCAGCACCGGTTTTGCACAAATTTAGCTTGGTGGTTACTCCGTCCTCTCAATGACTGTGAATGGCCAACTTAAATTACATGCTGCTAAGATAAGTTATTATTATTATTATTATTATTATTATTATTATTATTATTATTATTATTATTATTATTATCTTTCTGGCAGTCCAGCTGAGTTTTGGAAGTATATATACGCAAATGGTCCAGCAAAGTGGGGAATACTTGAAGCTACTGGACTGGGACGGTGTCGAAGTGCATACCGTCGCTGACTATTTTGCCACGCATTTTGTCCTCCGCTTATAAGGCATCAGACTCTAGGACTTGGTAAAACAGCCTAAGGCAGTTATCTAGTGGCCTATCGCTGGATGAAAAGCTCATCTGCTCATGCATAAAGCGCTTAATACCGTCCTTATCGTGTGGTCTAGATGGCATCTTTTCCGCCATACTAAAGGCTTATGGTACTATATTTGCTCCAGTACTGACTAAAATTTTTTAACAACTGTCTGAACACTTCCACATTTCTCAGCATATGGAAAGCTGCGCGTGTTTTTACAGTATTTAAGTCGGGCTCCGAAACTAATGTTCCTAATTATCACCCGATTTCTTTTCTGTGTGCCACATCAAAGATCTTTGAGCTGGCTCTTCAGAACATATTGTATGTTAGCGTGAATCATTCATTGATTCCTAATCAACATGGCTTTCTCCTTCACAGCTGAAGTACTGCAAAATTTCTCCTTTCATGACGCAAATCTATTCCCCTATTTTTGAGAGAGGACAGGAGGAAGTAGTCTACTGTGACCTGAGCAAGGATTTTGACGTATAGTCAGCCTCTCACTGTTTTTGTTTAAACTTGCAAACTTTGATGTTGACTCTTCTGTTGTGAATAAGCTGCACAGCTCTCTGCATAATAGATTATGTTATGTTTCCGTAAATGGTCAAACGTCTTTTTTGTACAAAGTGACTAGGGGAGTCTTTCACAGGTCGGTATTACGCCCGCTCTTATTTTTTATTTACGTTAACGATGTATCTTTTGCAATTCATCTTTTTCTTTTCTCTTGCATGCTGGTGACATTAAAATATTTAAGGGAATTCTTTCATGTTAACGACTGTCGCTTGCTGCAGTTAGCAGGTCGTGGGATTGAATCCCGGCTTCGGCGGCTGAATTTCCGATGGAGGCGGAAATGCTGTAGGCCCATGTGCTCAGATTTGGGTGCACGTTCTTCTTCTTCTTCTTCTTCTTCTTCTTCTTCTTCTTCTTCTTCTTCTTCTTCTTCTTCTTCTTCTTCTTCTTCTTCTTCTTCTTCTTCTTCTTCTTCTTCTTCTTTTTCTTCTTCTTCTTCTTCTTCTTCTTCTTCTTCTTCTTCTTCTTCTTATTATTATTATTATTATTATGTTACTCTTACATAATCACACCAGAAAAGAGGAAATGGGAAGTGAGCAAGCTGGCAGTTGACACCCGCAGCCAGATTCGCCAGAAATAATGCACAGCCCAACTGTCTGGCAATTCCTATAATCCACTGATTAACTTCTGAACTTCAAGGGATCAATAAAAATGTAGGATGCATATTGTAAGGCAGCTTTAAAAATAAATAAATGCTTGACTATTCTTCACCGGAAGCTTTTGCGTCGTACAGATTTTTCGCATTGACGACACAACCCGATATGCTAGGGCTAACTGTCTAACTTAATACCACCCACAGTAAGGTGTCCTGGGGCATACTTTAGTATTACTTGAAACAGTTTCGGCAAAAATAGCGTATTTTTTTTTTGGCGAGCTCCACATTAAACTGATGCAGAGCAGTTTATTCTGTTTGGGGGTGTCCTTAGACATGCAATTGTTTTACGAAAGCTCTGCGCTTCTTTACCCCCAAATATTATCGCTTTCCTGGTAGCAATCTTCATAAACAGGTCTATCAGAAGGCGAAACATGGAAAGTAATTGTCTGGGCAAGGGCGGAGGACGCGTTTCATGAATAAGTGGTACCCGAATTTCCGTGCATGAGAAGCGGCTCCTTCGTCGAAACAGAGCTCCCATAAATTTTCGACTGGCCAGTAAGGGTTACGGAAATGAATGACCAGTCAAACAATTAGGTGGCATTTCAAGCATGAAAAAATGTGTCATTCAAAAGACCCGCCAATGAAAGCGGTACGTACACGCTGTAACTGTTCATCAATCGTGGCACGTTGGTGTCTTCCAGGAAAGCTCGCCTCGCGAGCTTCTTAATTGGCTCTTTAAAATGAATATGAAACGAGTGCTTCTCAGCCCATGCAGAACATGTGACCTTCGTACTATGGCGAAGGATGTAAGTTGTTTTGTATAAACTATGGCTTTGCTTGGTCAGTATAATTACTTACTGTTTCCACGATGAGAAAATCACGCCTGTCTCGCGCCCCTCAATTCACGAAACGCCCTTTTTATTCTTTTGCCGAGGCCGGCAGCATTGCTCTGAGACCTTCACCTTCAAAGCGGACAAGAAAAAGTAAAGAAAGAATGTCACAGAAATAAACACGCAGAAAAAAAAGACAAAAGGCAACAACAATGAAATAAGAATATTGAAAACTAAAGATTAAAAGTAAGGAGTAACATTTAGCTGTATCTATATATACGTACACACCTTTCTAATCATTTTGCTTCCCGAAGTAAAGAGTCATGTGGTCTGTTATGCATTCCCATTAGGCGACTTAAAGGCAAATGCACTTCTTGTTTTACTTCGTTTGCACTCCAGTCGATTGTATTGATGCTTGACGCCCCCCCCCCCCCCCCTCTCTTCGGGCCTTTATGATGTTTTTTGTTCGTCACGTAATGTTGCGCTTCCTCCGAAAACATTTCATCATTGAGAAAGCAATGACATCCCGACATGAGGTCGTCGTGTGACGTTGTTTTGTACCGTCATGTTGGCATCACAAATGATTACTTAGAGACGCAAGCTGTCGTTCGTGAGTTTTTGTGTCGTAGGCATTGATGCCGACGCCGCCGATGCTTTTCTTGATGATGGTAGAGAACATTTTGTTTTAGAAAATGTACCACAGAGCTGCGGCATATTGCATGTTTGAGTGACAAGACCCTATTTCGGGATGCCAATGAAGTTGGCCGCTGCTTGAGCGCGCCTCACCAAGAAGCGCTGAGCATCCAAGGTCGAGCAGCCGAGCAGATACTCCTCTAAAGCCTCTCATAGTTGGGATGGGGAAAGGCCGTGAAAAGGGAAGGATTTTGGTGGGGCACGAAGCGAAGACGTGGTGGGTGTTGGCCAGGACCTGACAGGTCGAGCAGGTGCCATTGATTTCCGGCAAAAAAAAAAATGCTTGGTGACCGCCGGACTGAGATAAGTGTTCGCCTGGAGGCGGCGTAGTATTCGCTCGTCCGCTTTCTCCAGACCACTTGCGGGGTCCGAATTGAGGCGGCACGAAGCCCGGTAATAGGCGAGAATTTCGCGAAAGCGCGTCAGGTTCGTATTGCCAGATTCCGTCTCGGGACATGGAGGGGAAACGGCCCGGCTGGGAGAAGCGTGGGGCAGCGGCGTTCGCCGCCTCGTTGCCGGGCAGGCCCGAGTGGCCTGGGGTCCAGACTATACGAATGGGATGAGGGTTAAAGCGTCAAGAGGCTGGCCGAAGTAGGTGAGCTGCCAGCGGAGCTATAGGGCCCTGAAAATATTGGGAACAGGCGAAGCGTGAGTCTGTCAGAATGGTGTGTGAGGTGGGATGCGAGGTGGCCAAAGCAATGGCAACCTCCTCAGCTTGCGTCGCAGTGTTGACTCTAAAGGAGAGGCCATCGACGTGTTTTCCCTCCATATGATCATGGCGGCCGTGAAGTGACCCGAGGGGCCTGAGACGTCTACGTAGAAAACGCCAGGGCGATCAAAGTGTCGCGCCTGAAGGGCCGCGGAGGCATCTAACGTTGGTGAGGCATTTTGGTTTCACCGGAAAAATTGGCCAGATTTCATCGCCCTGCTTCAATTACTTGCATCCTCTTTATGTAAACCGCAAAGCCGCGATAGGCACTTCTCAATAAATCCAATTTTCTCATTTGACCCAACCAGCCGTCTTTTCAAATTCTAGACACATTACTTAATTTGCTTAATTAGTGGAGTAATTAATGGCTCTAATCCTCGGCAGGCCACAAATAAATTGATTGTTAGGAGAACAATCATGTAGTACACTTACCCTATTTTTTTTAATTTTTCGGGCAAATTCCTTAAGAAAAAAAAACATTGCTATACATTTTGCCTAATATGTCAAAATGAAACCTTTAGAATGAATGAAATATTTTGCTTTTCGTTGAAGCAGCTTCCAATGATACTTAGGTTATTTCAATGCACCAATATTATGGCCACTTATTTGTGACAGACTTGTTGTTATGGAATAATAATAATAATAATAATAATAATAATAATAATAATAATAATAATAATAATAATAATAATAATAATAATAATAATAATAATAATTCGGGGTTCCTGTCCCAAAACCATGAGATGATTAGGAGACACGTCATAGTGAAGGGCACCAAAATTCATACCAGCTGGTGTTCTTTCACCTGCATCGCTATGGCACAGTACACTGGCTTCAACCATTTTACCTCTATTGAAATGCGACCACTACGACCGGGATTGAACCTTCTGGCCAGCAGCAGAACGTCGTAGCCACTTTTACACCGAGGCAGACAAGGTATTTTATTTGTGGGGTATCTTTGTATTAAATTTGCGCTGTCAGGCTGGTGTTGAGTGTTGCGAAGCAGTGTCTTGGGGAACATATTGAACATATATCAATCGATTTATCACCAAGCTTCCCTCTCTTATACCTAAACGAGAGTAAGTTGCACAGCTGCTTAAAACGGGTAACTTAATGCATGTGACGGCGCGTATCGGCCCTTCGCCTGACCAATGACTAAAATCATTCTAAAAGAGATGAAAAGACGAAAGAAAAGAAATATTTCCCGCGATCGCGCCCACTGGTTGCTTCGTGGCCACGAAAGCGGCCCGCACGCCGAATTGTTGCTATTCAAGAAGCTGTAAGAGTGGCCAAGTGCGTCCATAAAGTGTGTGAACGAATTTTTTCTTTTCGGCAGTGGCCGTTTATGTGAACAAGCGGCAAGCCGTCCCCGCCGTCGCGTTGGATGACTGGCAGCGCAGGGCCCAATGGACATCGTGTAGCAGTAAGGGCCGTCGCTGCACTAGCGAGCCTCCTGCCATACTCGGGGAAGTCCGCAGGGTACAGCTTGTCCAATTGGAAGAAAGGGGCTAATGACGCGCCTTTCCGCACGGACACTCCCTGATCGAAAGTGTCGCTCCGGGACGCCTGAGCGTGGAAGCAAATAAAACGCCGCGATGACGCCGGACGCACTCGTGAGGTATCGTTCGGCCGGTATCAATCAGCTGGGCGCCAGTCCTGGGGGCATCCGTGCCAAGCCGCGTGCTTGGACCCCCCAGTGACAGTGACAGAAAGGCTCCGTGCGTGCACGCTTGGCAAGGGCGCCTTGTCCCGCTCGCCACACATCACGTTCGCTCAGCTCCCGGCCGGTCTCCCGTTGTTTCCTTCGGGCATCCTGTCGCATTGCACACGTCCACCCGCGGCCTCAACGAGCAACTCGTGGCAGTTTGTGTCAGGTCACCTGCCAAGTGAATGACCGCGCTCAAGTTTTTTTTTTTGTCTTCGTCGCAACACGAGAGGAGCATGTTTGTCCGTACTCGTCGTCTTTTTGTTCACTGCTGCATTTTCTGGGACTCCGGGATGACTTTGGCGCCGACCAACAATAAAGCGGAACCCGCCCTCCGTGTACTATAAGGCATTGCACGTAGTCGTTTAGTTAAGATCCCTGTATTTTCATTCATTCATTCATTCATTCATTCATTCATTCATTCATTCATTCATAATTAACCATCAGCACCGCTGCGCATGGTTTTATCTTGATGTTGGTGACTGCACAGGACCTACTCGCAATTTTACTATGCCCATGCAATTCGCTCTTTCTGGCAACAAAAAGAATGCAGAGGTGGAGCATGCTTTACAGGGAAGAACGATTAACATTTTATAAAGGCATTCTCATGCGCCAACGTAGATACGCGATCGGAGGGAAGTGTAAAAAAGGTGCAGCATAGTGTGGCCTATCAATTTAATCATTTATTTATTTCGTGCAGCTATCCTCAATACTAGTCAGCTGACTTGATGGGACACACACAATAAAACTGTGTACATGAGATGCTTTCGGGAATTTAGGACAAAAGAAAGCAAACAAACTGCACAGCATAACGGAAATCATGAAAGCACATTCTATAGCTTATTTAGAGGAGTGCTCTCACTATGTTTGTGAATTTCTATTCGTTTGCCATAAATGAATCTTGGGGAGCTCAAAACCACCGAAAGAATAACTGCGATTATCAGAGCACACGTAACACTTTAATATAAAGGTTCTTTCACAACCAATTATTAGTTTCGTTGCCAGAGATGCACTGTATGTTGACGTCAAGACATTGTTGATGAACTCTGGCAATCGCTTCGCCTGGGATTCTGTTAAAGTGCCACCGCGCTGTATTTAGACACAACTGTGAAATTAATATCTACTAAAGGAGAGCAAAACGAAGACTAGTAGCGTCTTCGCCATTTATATTTATTTCTGTAAAAATGAGGATTTGTCAGTATAAGGTGAAAAATATTTCATAACTCGAGCTAAGTTGTTACGGCCGTTGTCAACACAAATGTTCAGCGGTTTGCAGGAGTCACGTTATTACTGGCGAGGCTGAGTCACACGACTTGTCTTTCTTCAGTGGACCCTTTTTCAATGACTGGTACTTTGTGCATTTTTAGGGTTTTACGATCCTTTCACCAACGTCATGAGCTGAAAAAAAAATGGCAGGCCTGCGCGGAAGGCACAGCACAGTCACAGCGAAAGCTAGAAGAGCGGCCTTTCGGAGCCTTTTCTGAACACTCATTGGGTAACTGCTGCAGGCACACTTGTTTAATGCCCACTATGGCATTAATAATAAAAATTCTAGTGTAGTAAGGTCGCATTCGCTAAGCTATTGTTCATCATTCTTCTGAGAAGCGTGGTATCCGCTAAACTATTGCGAATAATTTTGTGCCAATTGTTCATGCAGTGGATGACGACGATGAGGAATTATGCCTGAAGTGGGTATGCGCCACAGTTTATAGCTGAAGAAAAAGAAGCTTTTATAATTGGTTTTATTACCTACGAATCAAACGCGCTTTAGCTGATATTGGTTTATACATAAAATACCCTTTTACGTAACCCTACTTGTTTTCGGGAATTGATTTGGCAATGAGTACCGATATACAATAGAAATAAAATGCAATGTTTTAAAAAAAAAAGTAATTAGGCCTCACTCTTTGGTTTTTATTTCAAAGCACTGCACAACTACTTCCCCCCCCCCGCGCTTTCTACTGACGTTATAAATTTGCAAACCCGTCTGTAAGCATCCATTTTTCAGCATTATCATATTATGACTTGAAATAGAAGTACACTGTCTCAATCGTAAAATATACAACCATAATAATTGTTGGGGTTTAACTCCCCAAAAGAATATCCAACCATTGAAGAATTCTTGTCAAAAATAATGGCTGCTCACTTGACAGTTTTGTAAAGCACACATATTACTACCCTAATTCAATAACGTCCAGTTTTTGTTTTTGTTTGCTAGTTCTGAGTAAAGCTGTTATTAAGCCCAACAATAAATCACGAATAAATCATGCCAGAGACGCTTTTGTGTCTTCCCTCTTGTAAGCAGAGAACTTTGTGTTTAAAACAATTCGAAACAAAACAAGATGAAAGGAAGGTAACAAAGCCATTTTACTTGATCTTCCAAAGGTTATCTAACCTATCATTGAAAGTAAAAATAATAAATTGTGTTGTTGGAACGAAATGTTCAATTACACTTGCCAGCAAAGCAAACCAAAGAATTATTGGTTTACATATTCTCAGCATGAAATACACTCGTGTTCTTTTGAGTATACGGGAGGTTATTAGACCGAATTGTAAGTAAAATGTGAAGAAAGAAAAGTGGGTGAAAAGATAACCTCCCATGGGCAGGAACCAAACTTGCGACCTTCGAATGTCGCGTTTAATGTTCTACCACTGAGCTACCACGTCGGCTTTTCTCCCAGCCATTTTATTGGGTATATATGTGAATTTAAACGTGGGAGTATCAGTCAGCGCCATCTGTAGCCATGGCGGCGAGTGTGGCACACTTTATATGAGCCTGTGTGACGTTACATAGCACGTGAACTTATTACGAGCTGGCAGCTGACCAATTGTCCCTCGTATACAACCTAAGGCACCAACTCTGCCAGTACGAGACCCTCGTTAATGAATAAGGGGAAAAAGTGTATACTTAAGGGCTCGTTTTTCCGTGTGTTGACACAATAATAAAGAAATCTAACAGATAATAATGCCAAGGAAAATATAGGGAAGGTTATTAGACCGAATTGTAAGGTAAATGTGCAGAAAGAAAAGTCCTTTCACCTACTTCTTTTTCTTCACATTTACCTTACAATTCATTCGTATAATCTACCCTATACGGGGGCGGGGTGTGTTTTATGATATGAAGTGGCAAAAGGAGCTTCAAACAAACATTTCGCTCGTTTCGCAGTTTTTCGAAGCGATATGAACAACAACAACAATGAAACAACAACGACTGGAACAGAACTCTGACGTGCTTTCTTTCTTTCTTTCGTCTTTTCTTTCTTTCTTTTTCTTTCTTTCTTTCTTTCTTTCTTTCTTTCTTTTAATATACGACGGTTCGAGGGGGTGGGCACAGAAGCAATGTGCTTTTGATGGGGCAAGTGCGAACGGGCAAATTGTCAGCACTAGCCTCGGTCGAAGAGCTTCCGTCAGGGCACCATTTCCTCGGGGACGGGCAGGAGAAGAGAGCAGGCGGGACGTCCTGGTATCCCCCTCGCGCTCCGCGATAGATCGCCGGCGTCGCCACAACGCACGGTTGCCACTGGTTTGCCGTGCGCGCGATGCCTGTGCCGTCGCGATAAGTGCCGCCAGCGAAGACACATGCACGATTTGCGTGCGATGCGTGCTCGGCAATGACGGGTTCGGGCCTCGCTCGTCTCTTCGGGCAGCTGGCGCCACTGCATGTTGTTTCGTTCTCGTCCTCCTCGTAGAAGCTCTCTTTTGAGCCGCTTCACTTGCACTCGCTTCTGGGGCCGTGGCTATGGGAACGACGTGCCTTAGTCTGGAAGAGCTTGGGTTCGGCAAGCCAGTGTCCTTGGTAGGGGTCAAGACTCGGTGAAGACGCGAAAGGGATTCCCCGCGTCCACCGGGTGACGACAACGCCAAAGTGTGACGAGCAGCGCCTCGCAGCACACGATCTCCATTCGAGATCTCTCTAAACTCTGCCAGCCTCTTGCTTCCTTTATTTAGAGAATATTTTTTGCAGAGGCTGAAGAAAATATCACATAAGGTTGTCATTGGAAAGAATGCCTTTGCCACATCCAATATATGAACCATTTCTGAAGGGAATTCGAGCCAGGTTCTGAAAAACCTATCCATACTGACTTATACAGGGAATAAAATTTGAACTCCAAATATTAAATATGGAGTTTTGGCTGCACAGGGATGTCTCAGCTGAAAATGGACACATAAGGTGCCCAACGAACACAAAAATACTTGTGACCAGTCCCGTCACTTAAGATTTCCCGATCAAGACGCTACTAATTGCATTGAGGGAGTAAAAATTGGCCCCGTATCTGCATGCTAATCTGCAAATGTCATCGAAAGATGGTAGAACGTCTGGAGACGATAGAGCGTCTGGAGAGATTGAACAAAACGTTTATTTGATGTTGTGTGCAAGAAAATCAATGAATGGTTTTCCGGAGGCGCTGCGTTAAAGTGCCTCGAGCGGGAAGTGGAGACGAGCGAGCGCATCAAGTCACGTCACACGTGAGACATGAGCGCTATCTGGCAGTGATCTTGAAAAACGAAGCGCGAGGCATGCGCGCGCCTGTCTCGGAGGCTATTAGGTGTATAGAACGCAAGACGAGGGGTAGGTGCCACCACCGTGTCATCTTAGCAAAGCGTTAGAAACACTTCCCTTTTCGTGCAAGCGTTGCATGGTCAGCGCCACGTGATAAATGCTACGGTCCTTAGAATAACTTATGTATGACTTTTCTAGTAAAAGACGCACCTATTGAATATATACGTGTTGTCATAGTGCCTCAAATACGCGCGATAATTGCTTTTTAATTGACAATCGCACACGTATGAACGCTAAATCTCGAGCAACATTGGTGGGCGCTGCGGATGGGGTCGGCCGTTTGGGATATCCGTTAGTGCCGTTTATAGTGCCCGGCACCGTTATGGGTGGACAAACAGACAAATGACAGACAAACAGACAGACCAAAACTTTTGCGCCGAAACTCCCCAAGAAAGACTGTCGGCTTTAATAACGCCAGTGCTATTTAGCAAAGCCACCAAACTTCATTTGGTGGGAGGCCGCGTCTGCGGGCCACGCGTTTGACGACACCTGAACTGCAATAGCCGCTAACCATGTTTACATCGCGGCTACACCAATGCTGCTGACAGGTTTGCCCCACGCAGCGTTCTCATTTACGGCAGCATGCGTTATAACAGGAGTACGTCCATTAGTACAAATTAGGTGATACACTTTTGCATCTACTGCTTTTATTATTCTACTTTTGAGTCGGTCCATAAACTCCACGTTTACGCTCTGCTTCTTCAGCATCATAGTGCGTAGTTGCACGGCATACGGGGTGTACATTTATCGCGGTGCATGGTCGTATTGTTTGGCATGATCGAGCGTTCCACCACAGTATTTTATGTGCGGCTACTACACTCAACGTTGCTCCAGTATTCGTAATGACTATCGCAGTCACGTGCCCTGATTTCACTGTTACACAACGTTTTTGTACCTGATTCGTTCACTGTTCATTATCATCATCATCATCAACATCATCATCATCATCATCAAAATGAGAGCGAAGAGGGAATTGCACGCCCCTCGTTCCTAATGGTGTGTGCGCACCTTTAACATCACTAATTAGCCACGCGACAGATGTACCTTTTAGTTGACACAAGAAATAAATATTGCGAGAAGCCGGGCATTCGGACGACACGCTCTGGTAGTCATTACTGGGGTGTCACCAACCAAGGCCTAGAAATGAGGAACAATAAAAGGAAAACAAAGTAGAACAAAGTATCAGAGAGCTTGTGTTTTGTTACGCACATGCTTTATTGTTAGCATCGCAGGGCTATTCATTAACGGTTCTTCTATTTTTTCTGGTTGTAAGGACACCTCCGAGAAAAATTGAAAGCAAATCCTACATCACCGGCTTAGGTGTGAACGTACTTAATGAGTCTAGACAGTCTTCCGAGTCAACTTTTTAGCTGTTACCTTGTTTGAAGCAAGGCATGGCTTCAGGTCAGGAGAGAAAAAACGTACCGCACATTTTATCTTCTCTTCCGGTTAACTAATGAGTCCGTCAGGGACCGTTCTCTTTTTCGTTTCATTAATTATTTTGGCAAATATCACTTTAATCCGCTCTGCAAGAGTAAACAAAAACCACGGAGCACCGCTTAACGGCCTCGGGTTTTCGAGGCCTCGTTATAAAGCAGCTTATTTCGGCTTTTCCTTTTTTTTTAGTGAATTTTGCTGTTTCGAGGCAGGCTATGAGGATTTCGTTAAAATGTTGGGCGAGCGAGGGATATTTTAAAAGCAGAACTACCATTTGGCTTCTTCTTACTTCAGCCCGGCGCGCGGAGCTCTAAATAGCGGCAGTAGCCTCAGTGTCGTTTGAAATATGATACATGCTGTAGTTTGAAAGGCTTTTGCGCATAATGTCAGTGCGTTGCAACCTAACTTTTTTTTTAAAAGTACTCACATATGGCCCGCCTGTGTCTAGGTGTGCGCACACATTCACTGCGTCGCAATCCAGGTGATGAAAATAGCGAGGATGGAATGGGACATGAAAAACACACGAAGTTCGTGAACCAAACGACAATGAAGAAAGGCAGACCGGGACACGGCCATTCACGGTATCTGTATTATCATTGTCCTCTAATCTTAATTTTTCTCTTTACTCCAGTTTTTGTACTCACAAAGGGTTGTTTCGCAAGTTTGTTTCCATGCACTTACAATTTTTTGCTGTCGACTAATTTTTTTTCCCCATAACCTTCTGGCTTTAAAGGCTGTCATGTGCATACGTGCTTTCCTATAGCTGTGAACGACCGCAAGTTTGCCTAAATATCTTGCCTCTTTCACTTTAAAGCTAAATACTTTCGCGGAATGAGTTGGGGTAAACTTAACGCAGGTGCTGTTTGCTTCTGTAATTGCGTTCTGCTATTATTTAAGGCGTTCTTCAGTGCGGATTAGTCAAACTTCGTGTCGTCATGTACAGCTCAATATTCACTGGCGTGGGTGGTTCATTTATGACCCAATAAGTGCCACCAGTGATCCCTGAAGTGTGAAACAGAATGCAGCAATTTTAATAGTTTTTTTTAGATGCCGCTCTTATTTATGTCCTAGAGGCCTCCTGTGACGTCTACATTAACACAGACAGGAGCGATTTTGTCGTCTTGTGCGTCTGTTTTTTGTCGAAGAGGCTGCGATGACCACGGCTATGATTGCGAATTCAACATAGGAGACATCATTGTGGAGCCAGATGATTACATCAAACTCTCGTCTCAGATGAACGTGTTCATCGCTATTGAAGTGGTGCCCATTTATGAGCAACGTGAGCACGCCAGATTCGAGTCGCATTACATTAATGATTTCAACGCTAGAATCGTGCACCGCATTCAATTCAGCGTCCAGTGAGCCTCAACCGAGATTTGCGCGGAGCGCAAAAATCGAGCGGGAATGACCAAGGCCTGATCGCCGGTAGGCGTGCTCTGTGCCTGCTGCTGAAACTTGATCAACTTATCGCGTGGTGTGTATGACTGGGCGCCAGAGATGGCCATAGCGCGTGTTGCCGCTCCTGGACCGGCGCTGCTGATGAGTCGAGCTTGCCGGAGTCGTGTACTAATATCTATGCCGTTTCTCTATTTTATTTTCTGACTTATCCGACAATAGTAAGCGATGTCCGTCTTCCACTTAAACGGGCATACACAAAGAGAGCATCCACTCCTACCTTTCAATGTTGCTGAGGAACTACAATAAGCATTGATTTTCACGAAACCGTGCTTTACCCGCAGTTTCAGGCTGCCAAACTTATAGCACGTAATCTTGTAGTCAGTGGTAATAGCTATTCTAATGGTCCTTAATTATAACCAGGAGAATGACATTCCCTTAACTCAGACATTTTTATACGCAATTGTAACAAGTAGTATGAGTAGTATCTGGTAGCTTATAAATCAAGTTTACATACAATATCAACTATCACATATTGTCGGCTGGTGAAGCGGGCCTTCGATACAGCGACACAGCCAGTTACAACCACTGGATACATGACAGCACTTTCCACAAGACACTCTTCACTTCATTCACAACACCGGCCTAATGGCGGACATTTATTATACGTACACGCAAAAAAAATATTATGGCTTCAACGCAAGTCTATGTCACAAAAAAAAAGGCTCCTAGCAGTTTGACAGTGAGTGCCATTTATGGACAAGTAGATCCGTATATGTTGTCATCACGGGCACAATTAAAGTTTTCAAATGGTCCAGACTGCCCTGCTTGCAGGTTTGTGTCAGTGCAACGTTGACTCTCGTAAGTTGTAGGTGGAAATTGTGCAAACGTTTTCAAAGATGCACGTGTACTGTCATTATTGTGCCTTTCTTTCCATGCGAATTCTGTTAGAAGTCGCATTAGTCATGGGTACATGTTCACTGAACGGTTATGAGGCGTGGGTGCGGGAATTTCGCGCAGTGTAAGCTATAAATAACGCAGGCGTTGGTTTACGAGATTTATTGGTACATGCGAAAAATATCGTAAGCCCTAAGTGGTATGAGAGTTCTTTTAGCTATTAAGTAGCGCGTTTCATTTCGCTGAGTGACTGGAGCAACTGCGCTACGATGGCATTCGCAGGGTTGTGCAAGATTGTTTAATGGCTAGTGTTATCTGATGGTGCGGCCAAGACGAAATTGCACAAGCTGGCGAGTTTCTGGGGCCATGAAGGAGTCTGTGCAGCCCCAGGTTTTGTAGCAGTGTGGCCGGCCTGTACGATTTGCTATCTGTCGCTTGCGCAGATTTGCTCTCGCTCGCCACACTGTCTGATGAACACACAAGCAGCGAAAGGGTTTGCCCACGCACGCTACGGGCATATATCTCTGAGGATGACAGCCTTACAGAATCTCTGCCATAATTACGCAATCATCGGCATGACTGGATGACATCAGGGCACTTAGCTTCAGCGACTGCGCGTGTTCTCTAAATTCAAACTTTTTATATTTTGCATTAGTGTTACCGTGTTCTGCATTGAATTTTCTTCGACCTTCAAGAACCAGTTGCTTACGTGGTTAACCTCTGTTCAGCGAAAGTTGAGCAAACCATGCTGAAAACTCGGGATAAATTTGACGTTAGGCTAATCAGTTGAACGTTTTTGTTTGAGCGCTTTTCCCTTTGTATGGCGATTTGTCCTCAAATATTCCAGCGCAGAATGTCCACATCGCCTGTTGGATAACTGATGTACTTAGCGCTACGCTTTAGACTTAATTTAGGCTTGCGCGCGTTCCGTTTTAAGGTATATATATTTTGGGATGAACTCAGTGGTTGGTGTGCCTGCATCACGCACTGAAATTAAAAGGCTTTCAATCTTGTCGTATTCCATCTTATTGGAAACAAGCTCACGCGTCTCTTTTAATGGAATGGTGAACCTCTCTAGGGTGTTTTCGAGTTTATTTATGTAAAATTGCTCATGTAATTGCATTACGGCAGCACTTGTGCGTTCCTCAAGTATTCAAAAACAAATTGCAGATTGGCGTATTCGGAATATATGGTAACTGATAGGCGCCTAATGCGGCCAAATGAACTATATGTGCCATTTGGTGCATCCAAACAAAGTAAGGTTTTCGCGGTACACATGCCACCGAGGCTGTTAGGCACCAAGGCTTGCGTTTGGTTCAGCGCCAGGCGCGGGCACTATGCTTCAGCTTCGTCCGATGCGAAACAGGGTGAACAAGTCATAAAAGCAGCTGCATTGAAACCCCATTCTGGGAAGGAGCATAGGCGCACTGACGCGCCCTTTTTTCAGTGCGCCTTTACAAAGTGAAACAGAACCATTAGAATGTAGCTTTATCTAGTGTTCTTTTCCACTCATCTTTCGGCCTTCATAATGCTCTTCCATTCATTTTTTTCATCCGTTAGCGGTGATCATGCTTTGTTGCTTCTCTCTCAGTAGCTGGTGGGCGTACTGGGTACAAAGCCGAAATGCTGGAGCAGAAAACAAACCACACACAACACACACTAACAGACCAATGACCGTAGTGTAAGTACGAAACGAGAGAAATCGGGCACGTGTTGGCTTCAGCCGAACTTTCGTGCGTCTATATATCGACTACACCCGCTATGCAGTAATATAGAGGTGCAGCTTCGTCAGTTTTTACGCCACTGCGTCCACCACACCTTCTACGCCTGCAAAGCTCAAGGCTGTCGGCATAACGGTGCAGTGCAAAGAGGGTCAACCTGTTCGTCCCTGCTCTGGCACTACTTGTCTACGGCACGGTTTCCCCGGCACTGTTTTACGACGCAAAACAGATTACACGCCAGCGTTGGATGTTTTTTTTTAAGTGAGCGTTCGATGCTCCCACAAGCTGTCCGCACCTCAAACTGCAAGAAATTCTGTGGGCGTACACAAAACTCCTGTGAGGAGCTGCGTGATAGAACTCAATCAATGATGCTTTCTCTGTGACAAATAAAACTCGAGGGTGCGTTTGCCTCGCATTGGCGTAGTGGTAATTATTATCTTCTGCGTATCAGCGTTAAATACGCGCACCGCCAGAATAAAGGCCAAGTATTACGCGGCATTACACGGCACCCATTGGCGGCCAGTTGGGAGTTTCTTCTGCTTCATGTTCTCCTAGTAGAGAGGTAATAATAATAATAATAATAATAATAATAATAATAATAATAATAATAATAATAATAATAATAATAATAATAATAATAATAATAATAATCTGAATATTTTTCCTCAAAATGTTCGGCAACTTCGAGTTAAGACTTGATTTATCATCTGGTCGTAAAACGTTCTGCTTCTCGCAATTTCATAAAATTTTGCCCTTTTACGAAGAGCGGTTTGGCCGGCCATGCAGTGACGGACACCGAGCTTTCCATAAGTCCGTCTAGTGAGTTCTTTGTAATGCCTTTAGGAGCGAAGCTCCTCAAGGCGTGGGTCCTGCGTCTCCTGTATGTAGTAGCCACCTCTCGTTTTACTTCTTGGAATGTCCGCAGGATGGCGGTACTTCTATATGATGAATATATGATTAAAAGATGATATATGGCGGTACTTGGAGGGTTGATGATTGATTTGTGGGGTTTAACGTCCCAAAACCACCATATGATTATGAGAGACGCCGTAGTGGAGGGCTCCGGAAATTTTGACCACCTGGGGTTCTTTAACGTGCACCCAAATCTGAGTACACGGGCCTACAACATTTCCGCCTCCATCGGAAATGCAGCCGCCACAGCCGGGATACGAACCCGTACTTGGAGGGTTAACTAGATGTACGGACCGACGGACGGATGGGCGGACATATCGCAAAACTTGTATGGTATGACGTGGCAACATGACGAACATAAGGGACGGGCCCTCACGTAGAAATCATGACATACCTGTCATGTAAGAACATGACTACATGCTACACTCATGATGCGCTCGCAGGCATTTCGCTAGCTTCACGTACATCAAACTTGGTATTACGTGACGTGAAAGATTGATGAAGGTATATGACAGGTGTAAACATGATAATCATGAGACGCGTGTCATGTAAGCGCGTGACTACATGCCACGGTGATGATGCACTCGCGGTCGTTTCGCTGGCATAGCATACACCAAATTTGGTACTAGTGACGTGAATGGACGATGAAGGTATATCTTTGGTGCAAACATAATATACATGACATGGGTATAATGTAAGAACATGACTACATGCCATGCTCATTATGCGCTTGCGGTCGTTTCGCTATCTTCACAATGTTACGAAGGTGCGACGCCAACGCGGTCCCGAAGGCGCCACTGCTCCGAACTCCGCAGCCAAGGTCACCAGTCGTTTGGTAGCGTGTGTTACTCAGCTCGTGACTGCTTCTGTGCAGAACTGATAGACGAGTGGACCAGACGACGGTGAGTTAAGACTAGGTTTATGTACAGCATAAAAATAGAGGCGTTACGAATTCGGCACTGGGGCCGACAGTTTAGGGACTCGAATAGCCGAGCACCCATACGTCGGCTTCTCTCTGACACATAAGTCAACTGCTGGCGACGCGCCACTTGGCTTTCTTTATAGGCACCGGGAGGACCTTTTTCGTCAACAACGTCCAACGAGAAGCACCGCTGGCCGTGATGTCAGAATCCTCCAATGGGGATCCGCCACTGGGCTGCGTCATGATCATCAGCTCCGGAGCCGCTGCGTTTGGTTGCACCCAAGCACGAGTGGTGTTGCCACGCATTGCGTAAGACTCGCCAGAATAGGAAGCGCCAATTGCTTCAAAGGGCTCGTAGGCTAAGGGAGCTCATTGTGCGTTGCGTAAGACAGACTGGCGCCGCCGCTTGATGACGTCGTTGAGTTGATCGTGTCAGGTGGGGTCGATCGCTGGCCTCTACACGGATAGCCTTGGCAGAGGCATTGACGTTTGGTGTGGACTCTCTGGCGTAACAACATATACCAAATTTGGTATTACGTGACCTGAGTGGATGACTAAGTCACATGACTGGTGCAAACATGATAACCATGTGCGTGTCATGTAAAAACATGACTACATACCACGCTCATGATGCGGTCAAGGCCTTGTCGCTAGCTTCAAATAAACCAAATTTGGTATTACGTGACGTGAATAGTCGACGAGCACAAATGCCAGGCGAAGAGAATAATGATGAAATGGAAATCATGTACAGCATAATTTACATCCGCCTCGTAAAGTCGTGCTTAGTTCAATGTGACAACTCACCGTCCCTCATTCGTGCTTCGCATATTATCGATTTCCACAGTACGGGGGATCTACCAATTTTTTTAATGCTTTTTCCTCCTCGATCGGGGTGTTTTTCATAGCTTGCAGACATTCTTTTCTTCTGTATTTTAGAGCTTTTTAACATGGTGTGTACTATTGCACAAATTCTTTTTCTATTTCAGCTTTGACGTGCGCGATCTCATTTAACATTGTTGTTTTATATGTATCGTGCTATGTTACAGTATTTTCGCACTGTTAACCTTACTCATCATTTTTTAAATATATAACTGCACTTTTTGGCCAGTATTTTCTCCTGTTTGCTGTCTTCGTTTTATTGTTTATTATTATTTTATTGGCGAGTGCTAGCACAAAGGCCTTTCTGCTGTGCCCGGTGCAACCGTGTGGTTTCCTATTCTCTACTAGTGATGCACACAAGGTTATCGGTCCTGGGAACGCATAAACATTAAGCTTTTGTAATTTCCATTCCCAGCCGCGACCGGTAGAACAGAATGACTACTCTACAGGGGAGAGATGGTGCTTTTGTAACCACAACGCCGCCCCATATTATGCAGCCGGCGACTGGATCCACCTTGAGGATACCAGAAAGCTTTGGTCTATTTTCGAGTGCGCAGAAGTTCCCTGACAGCGTCTGTTCTCAGCAAAATGATTTCAGGCACTTCGTTGCCTTGTTCAGGCAATGGTGCTGCAGCTGACTCGTTTTGAACTGTGAATATAGCATGAAAACCACTGAAAGAAATTGTGTGCAGTAATTTAAAAACATTACGGTCTATTTTCTAACGTCACATACCATTTGTACCTGCATAAATACTGCCTAATTAGTATTCTAGTATTGTTCGTAGGAAATGTCTTCGCTTTCCGCTAATATTCGAGCTTCTATTGTGATAGATCGGTGAGCATTTTATAAACCTCTGTAGCATGCTATAGTTGCTCTGTAACTGTTAGCCATTGGCTAATGATACGCGTTTACAGAACGCATAGTAGTGTGACTTATGATTAGCTTCACTGTTGCCTGACTATCGTCATGTGTATTGCCAAAGTAGACGGAGATCACCAGAGAGTGTGGACTTGAGCATGAGAGTGCGTCCTCGTCCAAGGGGGCCTTCAGACCATGGCAATAAAATGTTTTGCTTGCACGTGCAGCTGTATCCCGAAACCGGCGAGCAGAGCGGTGGAGCGGCGTGCGCAGCGGTGGCGTCGTCCCAGTCAACGGGGCGCTCGCCGGCGCCGCTGGTGGCCGTGCAGTCGACACCGACGCCTCCCCCGAGTGAAGACCACCTGCCACCGAGCGGGGGTGGTAGCCTGCCACTCAGTGCCTCATGCCACTCACTGACGGCCGCCACGACGGGCAGCAGCCTGGGCTCCTCCATCAACGACCTGACGCTCGAGGCCGAGCAGCTGGAGCGCGCCATCCGCGCCAACGATGTGGCCACCACGCGCCGCCTCCTGGAGCTGCACCACGGTCGCTTCTCGGTCAACCTGCACGGAAGCCTGCTGGACAAGAGCAGCGCCGGCTCGGCCAGCCAGGACATGGAGATCCTGCTGCGCAAAAGCCAGACGCTTATCGACCGCTTCGGTCGCGGTGACTCAGTCTCCACAGACTTGGAGCCCGTGCCGGCCGTGTTCACATCCGCACTGCACCTGGCCGTAGAACATGAGGCAATGGACGTGATCAACCTCTTGCTCAAGTACGGCGTCGAACCTAATGAGGCCGGCGTGCCTTTGGGCAGCCTGCGCCGCGGAAGCTCGGCCGCCTCCGAGGCCAGCGGCTCGCTGCGCCGTGCCACGCTTAGTCCCGATCAGGCGCCATCTCCCGAGCTGCGACGCCGCAAGTACGTACCGCTGCGTGCCGAGCTGGCCGCCTCGCTGTGCGTCGTTCGACACTCGCCAGACGGTCGAGAGATTACCTTCGAAGAAGAGTACACCCGCGATTTCCTCTACAGCCTGCCGCCTCTTTTCCTGGCTGCCGCGCTGAGCCGCACGAATGCGGTGCGGCTCTTGCTCAAGTACGGCGCCTCCGCCAGTCCCCGCGACAAGAACGGCGTGACACCGCTGCATCTGGTCGCTTGTCAGCCACAGCTATCGTGGGACTGCTTGCACGCGCTGGTCGAAGCTGGAGCTCGCATTCATGTTGCCAGCCTGCGTGGCGCGACACCTTGTGACCTCGCTCAGACCGACTTGAGCACCGTGCAGGCCGGAGCCATCAATTCTGCCTTCGCTAGTGCTCAGAACGCCGCGGCTGCCGCAGCCGCGGTGCTGCAGCTCACTACTCCCGGGGCGCCCACGACCGCAGCTGCTGCCGGTGCCGTTCCCGCCGTGGTATCCTCGGTAATATCCGCCGCACCACCTGTCAAGCCACCTCAAGAAGAGGCACACGTGACAAGATCCAATATATTGCGCCGCCTGCAGGACTCGAGGCCGGGCCAAACTCACCGTGGCTCGGCCCGCAAGAAGGAACAGCCCGAAGAACTGGCTCCGTCACCAGATGGCCCACCACCACCTGGAAAACAGCGCAGCCCTGGAGTCGTCAACGTCGCGCCTGAGGAAGACAAGACTCAGGAAAGAGTGAGTTAGCTGTCACTCCACCCATTGCTACTTCTATAAATGAGCCGATGAAAGCGAAAACGCTGTAGGCCCGTGTGCTCAGAATTGGGTGCGCGTTAAAGAACCACAGGTGGTCAAAATTTATAGAGCCCTTCACTACGGAGTCTCTCATAATTATATGGTGGTTTTGAGACGCTAAACCTTACACATATATCCATCAATCTATAAATGGATACTAGGAACGACAGGTTGAACAATCAACACTGTTGTCCCATAGAGTACTATGTTATCGGGAGTCAAATTGAAGAAGCTTCCATAGCCATTTGCTTGCCTCCTTCACTAATTGCATATCTGAGATTGATTTAAATTGTTTCCTGCAGAGAGCTTTAGGTTGAGATTTTTTTGTTAGTAATTTGGGTCATGAGATGCTCCAGTGGCGCCTTTGTAATATAGCTTTTAATTTTTCTCGTGTTGTATGGGTATAAATCATAATATAATTATGAGCTGAGCTGTAGTGGGGCCTCCGGATCGACTTCAACTATCTGGGTTTCTCTAGCGGGCACCTAAATTTGAAACACAGGTGTTCTTGTATTTCGACGAGTCAAAATGCAGTCCTGAAGCTCAGTAGCGGTACATCTTACCCACGAAACCACCTTAGCGGCTGCTGAATAACTGTGAATACAGCATGTTGAAGGAAGTTGAATGAGTCAACGCAACATACAGATGCATGGAACATTCTGTGAACAATTTTGTCGTCAGGCTTGAATTCAAAATGTAACTTCGACTATCCCGCGTCGTGTGCCTCATGAAACAAGAAGAGCCGGGAATGCATAGAATGTTTTGATCGCTGAAGCTTTTCGGCAGAACAAACACTAAGCAAATGGTTCTGCGATATAAAAGATAATGTAATAATAAAAAATGGTGAGATAGTTGAGGGGGGAGGAGGAAAGTATCTCAGGTCAGCTACTCCATAGAGGATGGCGACAGATGAAAATCCAGGAGACAGCGAGGCATTATGTACCAAAAGCAACTCGCACCTCATCCTGAATGTAAACATGGTCAGTATGGCACAAAGCACCGCGTTTGCCACCAGTGAATAAAATGTCTGAAAAAAAAAACAGTAGCGTATCTCACCCCAAACACACTCCCACGCAACGCTCTCTCAGGAAATGAAGCCGTGTTCTGCGAAGACCACGCAAAGCATGTATCCACAGTGGAGTTGGTACCACCGTTGTTGACACTGCTCTATAAACTTATAAATAATCACCTTACCACGTATGATTAGTGATCTACCAAATTGGTACGAGCATATCTATGTCCACTAGAGCTCAGATACGTCTTGACAGATGACAGTGCAAGGCAACACTGTCCAATTCTACGGTTCTACGTCAGCGGATGAGAAAAAACTGGTCGACCGACCTTGAAGCGCAGGAAGAGAAGGTGCACTTTGTAAAAAAATAATCTAGTATTTGGAGAATATTGCTGCCATATAATTGTCATCTACCTTGATCACGTTTTATTCCTTGAAAACTCGGCCTTTTTTGTAAAGAATGCTGTGTGTAAGCTGATAGCGCTCACGCCGATCGTTAACGGAAAGTGCCAGGATTGCTGTGATGACGCAGTGAAAGTACGCGAGGTTGACGATGATTATAGGCGTGTGGCAGAAATGCCTATCCCCGAATGCCGGATTTTCTCATCGAGTTGCTTGAACTTCTGAGCGAGGTAGTGGGATCACTGATGTCGAACGCGTGACGGCACCGATGTCTTCTCGCGAGAAAGCGTTGATTACAGACGCTTTAAAGAGGCCCTAAAACACTTTTTTGAGTAACTATGAGATAATTCGATGGAAGAGCGTATTGCCTAAAAAAATCAACGCCGCAAAAATTTCAGAATCTGTCCAGTACGAGCGGAGTCACAAAGATTTGTCACACGCTGCAATTGCATTCTCTCTTTTCTCGTCCCGATGAAAGCGCCGAAAGCTAAACAGGGAGGGATGGGAGGGGGCAAACAAAAACGTCATGCACGCCTCCTGACCTCGAGCACTTTTTTTCTTCGAATGCGCGGGTTTTTTAGTGTGATCGCGCGCGCACGCGTGGACAAGTAGCGGCCTCCCACGGCGATCTCTGTAACGACCGAGCGGCCATGTTCAAATCAGCCAATGGCTGACAGGTGGGCTTACTACGAGCGAGTTTTCGGCTTATTCCGTAATTTGTTGAGAGAAGAGAAGGCAATCTTTAGCTGACTTTGATAATTTATTGTGAAGTCCAGGCCATGTGCTGCGCTATAATATTTGGCTCGCGTGTTGTTGGCAGCCTCTCAAAAAGTGCTGCAGCGCCCCTTTGACTGTCCTCGATTGTCGTGACACCTGGTGCGCTGCAGTGTAAGAACCGTTCGTTCCCGCACCTCGCGTCTTTCCGCAAGCACTACGGCGCACCAGGTGTCGTGAAGGTCGATTGCACGGCCTGCGACTACGGCAACGTTAGCAGCTTTGCTTGCCCCGTTGCCGCTGTCACTCCGTGAGCCCGCAATCCCTGTTCTAGTTCACTCTAGGTCCATTCAATTCACCGTACACTTCCAGAACTAGTTCACGGTGGTGCCGTCTGGGTGTTGTCTTCATGCAGGTAGGGTGCAGGTGACGTTTCAGCAAGTGCAGCAGCGGTGAAATGTGGAAACGAATACGAGAGTGCTGATGTCGTGCAAGGTCTATGCTACTTTTCGGCTGTCCCGAGGGTTGCGGAGGCCGTGATTCGTGAAAGATGGCGCCGCTTACGCTTACGTTGCTGGGATGTGTCTACCGGAAAATGTTCACTGTCGTACTTGTTGCACACCGCTAAAGCACAGGCTAAAACAGACATGTATGCCATCGGCTGTGTCGTCTGCTGCAGCTGCAGCCATCTTGTGCTGCCCAAACTCGTCATTACCCCACGAGAAGGTGCAGGGAATTCATGAACTAGCTTTGCACGACAGCTGCACTTTTTCGAAACGAACACTGCGGTGCCGCTGCCGCCCTGTTAAAATCGGGAAACGAATGCGGAAGTGCAGCGCCTCCGTGAACCGGTTCACGAAGTGCAGGTGAAATTAATGGACCTTTTATAAATTAGGTTCGTGGGTTTTCTATATTTTCAATTTTGTTTTCTGCACTGAGCTATAGATTTATTTGTCCAAAATTCACCACGTTGTTGAAATGAAAGTGGGTTTTGCTCTCAAGTTTTAGAAAAACAATTGACCAAGTCGGGTACCAAGGCGTTGGTGGAAATCTTGCATAAATTTGTCAAGCTGCTATATGTCCGCAGCATGGACCATATTAAGAAGGGCAAGCCACGCAGTGATGATTCGCGAGACATTTGTTAAGTCCCATTTGTTAAAGAGCCCCTCACCAGGTCGCAGAATAAATTCGGTAAGAAATTCGAAGTTGTCATGTGCGTGATGTATCGCAGTAGGATATACATCGGGCACACAATTTTCACAGTTGGTTCATTACATACGAGCTGAGAAAATGAAAATTTTAAAGCAGCGTGAAACATTGGTGCTAGGAAGCGAACTCGAAATCCTTGCAGCTCGTCCCACGTAGTTTTTCGCAAGCCTAATCCCTTCCCTTCCCTTTCTGGAATATTTCCGATGGAGGCGGAAATGTTGGAGGCCCGTGTATTCAGATTTGGGTGCACGTTAAAGAACCCCAGGTGGTCGAAATTTCCGGAGCCCTCCACTACGGCGTCTCTCATAATCATATGGTGGTTTTGGGATGTTAAACCCCACATATCAATCAAACCCCTCTCTGGAATCCGAGCGGGATGATCACATCAACGCATGAACGCGTGTGCTAGGTTACGTGCGCATGATGTGTCCAAGCAAGCCCAAGCGCGCGAGTGCTTGGGCTTGCTTGTTTTGTTTCAGTGTTCTCTGTGGTCTACTAACTCTTACGGGTAGGACAGTAGCGCTATCATGACCTAGTCCCACATGACCAGGACAATAAATGAGCCTATTGAGTGCCAGAAAATTACTTTCGGTATCAGGGCTGGCCTCTCCTCGACGCGGGCACCGCCGCGGTGGTCTAGTGGCTAAGGTACTCGGCTGCTGACCCGCAGGCCGCGGGTTCTAATCCCGGCTGCGGCGGCGGCATTTCCCATGGAGGCGGAAATGTCGTAGGTCCGTGTGCTCAGATTAGGGTGCACGTTAAAGAACCCCAGGTGGTCGAAATTTCCGGAGCCCTCCACTACGGCGTCTCTCATAATCATATGGTGGTTTGGGGACGTTAAACCCAACAAATCAGTCAATCAATCTCCTCGACGCGGAAACCACGAGAACACGAACGCATGCAAAACGGAGGTGGATTTTTTTGTATTTATTCGCAGTAAATATAAAGAAAAACACTCACGCATACCGTCTGTGCGTCTTACTTTCGTCAAATTTAATTTGTTGAAGCTACAAAGTATACGTGTGTCAGGTAAAATAATTATCTCAGTGCAGCGTGCTATACTATGGGCTACGTCAAAGCAACAAATCTCTGCGTATATGAGTGGCGTCAAAGCACTGGCAACAACGTATATGGTAATTCCTTGTCACACGTCATCCCATCCTCCTTTGGGCGCGCGCCCGCGAGACGAATGACAAGCGGTGTTACGCTTGAAATACGACCTTTTCCGCGGAGTGTAGCGTTTCAAATGTGGGCAGACCTGATCGTGAATGCTGAGCATATTCATTTCACGAGTCAGCTAAAAATGGTTAGACCTGGTGAGGGGCCCTTTAAGTCACTTGATAAGTTTCGGATACAGCTGTGCCGTTTGTGCTCATGCTTTAAAAGAAAGTCAGCCACAGCCGACCATCGGCAGCTTAGACATAGCTTTTCTGTGGAGAATGTGAAACCCTAATTACGAGTCATACCCGCTGTCCTATCGCATCTTAATTTCATTCACCATTTAACGCACCAAACATGTTTTTTCTTTTCCCGGATATGCTTTACCAACCATGCCCGATCCCCATACTTTCGTAGGCATGTGGCTTTTTTATTAGGATCCCTGCACAGTTATCACCTATGACTGCCGTATTTTCTGACTAGTGACTTCATTTCCGATTTCTTGACATCGGCTATCGTCGAATGGTTGATCCCACCAATAACGACGGCACGGCAGCGTCTGGGCCATTTAATGACAGTCAAGACATTGGAAAATGGCATCAATGGTTACTCATCGCCGAATACGACTCCTGCTTATTGACTTTTTTCTCCAGAGAAGTTATTCCCTCGAAGATCAGAGATTAAATGAGCCAAGCAATGACGTTGGTCCCCGCGCTCGTCCCCTAAAGAGGGGCTTGAAAGATGGTGGAAGATTTGCCGCTTCTTGACGCTGTGTCCTATCGGAGCAGCTGCTCTGAGGCCATAATAAACGCAAGGCCTCCAGAAGGAGACCAAAGGCGCCACTAGTTTCCATAAATCTTATTTAGAATAATCTTTATGCGCTTATCTCATCGCGCCGTGAGCGCCAGTAGTCCCGTCGACTCATACGCGAAGAATAAAATCTCAGTCCCTTATTCCGAGAGAAAAACAAGACACGTTTGAAAGAGGAGAGGAAAAAAAAGCACAGTGAAAGAAAGCAGAGCTCCCTCCCCTCCTAAACGAATGCGCAGTGAACAGGCCGTCAAGTTTCAGTTTGCTCTTCTCCCCAAAACGAAGAAGGCACAGATTCCCCTAAGCGGTTCTGTCATTGTAGACGCAACGCCGCCGGCAACGTAGCAACGAGAATCCGTTTTTTTTTTCCCTTTTTCGGGTTGTCTCGCTTAAGCTGCGTCGCTGCATGCCTGGTTGCGCGCACTCTGCTCGCAGATTCCAGGGCCGTATTGATTTTTATACGCATCTCGCAAAAACCATGATCGGCACGATGGAGGCTTTGTAAAACCTCGCTCGAGAATGCCCCTCGGGGACCCTTAACCGCCTTCTCAGTCTTTCCTTTGCTTGTTCGCTGAAAGTTTTCAGCGCCGCATCGCTTCGCATGCACTCGCTCGGTCGGCCCCTGTCTCGACGTTTCTCATCGACTGTCTCCACTCTGGCCGGCCTCACCGAAGTAAAAACGCATTGACACAGAGGACGGCCATCGAAACTGTACTTTCTCTTTGGGGAAAGAGACTGTAAGTGGATGTAGGGAGGCTTAAAATTATAGAAAATAAAAAAATAAAAGATCACGCGGTTCTTCGCGTACCAACGTCGTATATATTGTTGCATCACACGTGCCACGCATTTCTGAAGTGCCTCCCAAAAAAGGTCATCGGAAAAATCCTATTTAGGTTCGTATCTCTGCCATGGTTGCGTCTCATATATTTTCGCCGCTGACCATTCAAGGCCATCAAGAGCACAGCCCAGTTTATGGATAGGAACCGTTGTCCAGTATATTTGGCGAGTACTATGCGTGGCTGAACAGCTATAGCACCAGACCTTGTCAGACCCACTGGAAGAGGCGTTCCCTCAAGAAAAGAGAGAGAAAATAAAGTTGAGTGAAAGGCAGGGAGGTGAACCGGAAGAAAATTTCTGGTTGGCTACCCTGCACTGGAGAAATGGAAAGGGGTATGAAAAGGTAAGGTGGGAAAAAGGAGGGAAAGGGGTGGTTGAAAAAAAAGAAAGTAGAAAACGCGCACACACTCAAGCACGGGAAAGTCACAGTCGTTTAGCGAGTCCGCTTGGCCACAGAAACATGAGAAGCACCTTGGTCGCTTTCTGGCTTGAAGGTAGAACGTTCCGGCACTCCAAAATTCACTGTTTCAAAAGCGGCCGGTCGTCGAGCCACACTTACGTAGCCGAAAGCGGCTGTCTTTGGTAGCTATATGGAGGGTGGTCACAAAGGACGTGGGCAATGGTTTCTTCACTCCCACAGTGATTACATGTAACAGTCATCCCGATCCGGTAAGCAAAACAGTTCGTGAATGACACTCCAAGCCACAAGCGGCAGAGGATGGTTGTTTCGGATCAAGATAGTCCTGATGGTATTCGGAGTTGAAGTGACGGATCTAAACGGCGTAAGCGGGTATGCAGAAAACTGGTTGGGCCTCACATTGAGTGTGATATATCCCGTGCGAGCAAGCGAATCTTGGATGCTGCATTGCTTCTTGATAGTGGAATGGATCCCTGTACGCCACTTTCATAAGCATTCCTGGCAGAATTATCGCCATCTTTGTTGCCGTTAATGCCACAGTGGCCTGTAAGCTACTGAAAATTGATGTCATGCCATTTCTCTTTCAATCGTTGATAGGTTTTTCTTATTTACAATACTAGTTGGTCTTGTGCACCATGACACAAAGCTGATGGCGGGCACTGCAGGGCAGACTTGGAGTCGATTAATATGCCCCATTGTTGTGGTGATTCCTGTTGAATATGCCGAAGCGCACTGCAGACTGCCGCCACAAATCTCCACAGCAGTCGATGAATTCCTATGAGACTATCTGAAATTATACGTTTCGATTTTTTCTAGAAAGTTAACAGCTCCTGTAGATTCCTCAACAGTTGTCAATCCATTCGTGTAGAGTTTAGTGTGGTCTGCATATTCCTCGTTGAGCATCAGCAGGGACAGCTGCTTTAAAGGTGGCGACGAGAGCTCCGACTTCTTACGAATCTCTAGCACTGTTAGACGAAACTTAGGTGGATCCAGGCACCGAGGAGGTGTCAGGATTCTTTCAGCAGGTGTGCATTTTGTTGGAAGGCACTCTCAATAAGCCGAAATCAGCTTGAAGAAGGAGGCGCTGAGCTGGTATTCTGGAAAAGAGCCTAGATGATGGGCAGGGGTGCGAGAACGGTGTCTAATGCGTGCTCTAAGTACCTCCAAGGTTATGTGAGTGCTGGTGGGATGTTTCTTTGCAATGGCAATAGTCTCCGCTGTCGACGTACAACGTGACAGCCTAAGTCAAACTCTGAGTGCCTGGCCCTGAGTACTTTCCACTGCATGTATGTTGCTTTTGAAGGTGTTAGTACGAGTACACTGTAACACTGGTATCCTAGAAATAGAGTCCCGTATAATTGCAGCATATATGGTGAACCGATGTGCCCCACGACTTCCCTCTGAGGAACTTTAAAATATGTTAGATGGAAGTCAGGCGCTTCTTAAAACCAGCCACATGCAGACTCCAGCAAAGGTCTCTATCAATGGCGACGCCCAAATATCTGTGAGTCCTGGCGTAACAAATGTTTTGCTCATTTATAGATACGGCATAAGCCGTCGCTGGCTTTCGTGCAAACGCGACCAACGCAGATTTCTCAGGGGAAATCTCGAGGCCTTGTTCCCTAAGGTATGGCGATATTGAAGTCGTGGCTTTTTGGACTCTCGCACGTACTTGAGGCCATGTTGCACCAGACGACCAAACACAGATGTCCTCGGCATAAATGGATATGTGCATTGAACTCGGTATATGTTCCACAAGGCCGATTAATACAAGATGTAATGTAGGGTATTTAGGACGCCGCCTTGGGGAACGACGCCTCGATGTGTGTAGTGCTGAGAAGTTGACCCATCATCAGTCTTCACAAAGAATGATCCTATGTGTAGATAGCAACAGATCCCTTAACAAAATAAAAGAACACCAATAGCGAAATTACTGGAAACTGAATTGATATTACCAACTGAAGCAAAGAAGATTACTTAAACTATATTTAAAAATATACAGAATTTTTAAAGTCTCCTCTATACACCCACTCCTTAAATATAATTTTCTAGTACCTAAAAATATGTTATTGCAAAAGTCTACAGCATAAACAGTAGCAGTGCGTTCTTCATATAAATGTGCCTACAAATGAGATTAAAATATCTTTGTATGAGGTGAACCTACTTACGTTAGAGTTAATTTGTGGAAGTGATACGCAGCTATGGTATTGTGCTTGGATTTCCAAAAAAAAACTCCCTAGCTTATATTTGAAGATACAGCTCATTCCTAACGCACCACGTAGTCGAAGCAATGGAGATGCACTTGTGAATTGAAAGGCGGCATGCTACCTGCCATGGTGTTCTATACTCTGTTCTAAAAGTTCCGTGCAGCAATGTGGAAGCTACAGGCCTTCTGAACCAGTCAGGAGGGCGAGCACACCTAAGTGTATTCTTCCGCGCCCTGTCGTCTGCTAGCGACGTGCGCTGCAGCGAAAGTGGCAAGAGCGTCTCAGGACACAGTCCAACTGCGCAGTGAGATGAGATGTAATTGTGAAAGCGGTTAAGTATTCTCCTCGGCACCGTAAAGGCGCGCGTCTTCGAGATGCTTGCTGATCCGGGAACGATATCGCACAGGTGAACCAGGCACCGCCATTTGGACAGGAGTGACCAAATCTGCCACCGCGGACTAATCACAACCCAAGACTGGGTCCACCACGGCGCTGTGGATGCTCGGGCTGTGCGGACTACTACTCATATAAGTTTAGACAGTGTGGTATCATTCTTTCGTACTTTATAAGTAAAAAAAATAACACATACGAGCCACAACAGCGTTATTTCTTTCGTCATTTGCATGTTATAACACGTACAAGCAAGAACTCTTTCTTCAGTACCATGAAGCCACAAAAACTGTAATCTACAGAAAATGCGACAAAATCGTCACACAAATCATAGCTACAACAGGCAGAGAAGCCTTCAAGTAAAAATCCTCCGACAAGACAGCTTGCAAAAGTCACGAGGACAAACAACGGGCTACGTATACGGGGCACTACATCTCGCTTCACAAAAAGCTGCGTTCGAGGGTCGTGTGGACTTGGCTCTGCTGCACGGAACTTCTGAAACAGAGTGTAGTGGCTAGCTGCTGACCCACAGGTCGCGGGATGGAATCCCGGCTGTGGCGGCTTCATTTTCGATGGAGGCGGAAATGCTGTAGGCCTGTGTGCTCAGATTTGGGCGCAGGCTAATGAACCCCAGGTGGTCGAAATTTCCAGATTTCTCCACTACGGCGTCTCTCATAATCAGATGGTGGTTTGGGGACGTTAAACCCCACATATCAATCGAAAAGCAACATGCTACAATATGAATGGCTCGTTTTCGGAGGTGTTGAGATCGAAGCATGTGGGCTGGAATCGCGTTTGACGTATTAAAGTGCTTAGAACGGCTGTCAATGAAATAATGATTCAGGTTAAATAAAGTAAGTGAACTGAAGTAGGATTGATCTCTAATAGCGTTAATATTCTGCGAGCTATCATTTGTTTTATATGATGAATGTAATGGGAACACCTAAAATTTGCACGAAAAACAACTCCCATGCATGTGCGCAACAGGACCACAAATAGGCGTGTGGTATAGCATGAGTGTCTGAAAGAGAGCTTGACTGTTTTTTTAACAGTTCAGATGACTGCACATTCAATGCGCAGAAACTGGAAATGAACATTACTTGTATTACCTCGCCCCGAATTAAGACCCTGAATAAAATAAAAGTAACGGCAAATATATTGTAATTTTCCGCTGTCCTCCTATCCTACACTTCCCCGGACGCTCGGGTCTCCCATTAGCCGAACGGCATCAGGTGCCCCTCGTGCGCGTTTTCTCTTGCTTTTTTTTTTCTAATTTGAGCTCGTGCTTCATAGTGGTGCCCAGCACGACAAGCTTCGCATGTGTGCAGCGTGTTTTGCACCACTTTTTTTTTTACTTCTGCTGCGTGGTTTCAGTTCCATGTGTATGCGAGTCCCCTTTGGTGCACTTGCGTTTACGGCATACGTTAAACTCACGGTAAGCTACATTTTGGATTCCATTTTAGTAGCCAGACGCGCCATGGTGGAATATCTGGCTGGGTAGGATCTGCTGGAATGACTTCAATGCGTGTCGACTCTGCAAGGTACGCGAGCGTCTATTCGCATTTCGCTATAGGTTTTCGTTGTTCTAAAGGCCGCATATTCATTTTTGCGCTTATTTGTAATGTTCATCCGCGGCCTTTTTTGAAGTAGTTTGCAAACGTGTTTCTGTTATTCACGGTGTAGAATACATGCTTTTTAGCTGGAGACGCTCGACGGCTTGCGCGCGCGTTCGATGGCAACACTGACATTCACCGCATATGTCGCATTTTTTTTTTTTTTGTGTGTACCGAAAACGCGGCTTCCGTTTTCAACTTTAAGCGCTGGTGTGTGATTGCCACGTTTTCTTGACTGATGAGTTCAGATTTTTTTCGCAGCGTCCGTTGCTTCGAGAAGGCGTTCTTTCTGTGCGCGTCATCCCACCGATGGGTATCCAGAGCCGTAAGCAGTACAGTAATGGCCGCCAGGACGCGCGGTTGTTTCTAACCGCCAGCCACGTGCAACAACATTTCGATATCCTTTCACCCGACCTTGCAGCTTCCTGCTGTGACTCAAGCTGCCGATGCCACGAAAAGCATGCAGAGCCGTGTAGACGTGGCGAGGAATCACGCATTGTCCCAAGGACCAGAAAAGGTCCGAACACACTTGCAGATAAAGTTCTTCAGTCTGCACGCGTCTGTAGATGTCCTCTCGCTGTGTTTCAGCAGCAGAAACAACATCACGTGAAACAAATCGCACCGGAATGCCAGCTGACGTGCGCGAGCGCTTCGCGTCAGCAGCGTTGGACGCGGAGAGCGTCTGCTATATAGCTATGCTGGCTATGCACCACGTAGGTGGAGCCATGGTTGAAAGAAGAGGGAGTGAATTAACGCTGGCGCAGGAGGAGGAGAAAGGAGTTGTCTTTACTTTGATTTATTCAGGGGTTTCAGCCCCGATCCCCAGTTGTTTTTTTGTTTTTTTTTTGCCCTAGTGAACTAACAGAGTTACACTCTCAAGGATCTGAGGGGCATCTTCGCGAGCAAGGCACTTCATATTTCCTTCATGGATTGTTTTCAGCCGATAGATGTTCTCACTTTGTGGGCGTCATTGGCCCTGGCCCCTTTTTTTAAGACACCACCACACATAACTACCATTATTGTTGTGTGCTTTTTTTTTTCGTACGCAAAATAGAAGAACGAGAAGAAAAAAAAAAGCGCCACATTCTCTCACGCTCTCAATACTAGACAAAGGTTTACGGAGATAACGCGAGTTTCTTCGAATGTCATCTCAACTAAAAGCCCCCTAGTCTCAGAGTCACTAGCGTTAAGTAAACATAGAAATTAAAGAAAGCTGGGACAGTGCGTTCGGCTTGAAATGGAGCCAGGTGTCTAAAGACTTCCACGCGTGAGTGTTTTTCTTTTTTTTTTGTCTCTCCGCATCCGCATTTCTATAATTTTTTCTCTGCCATTCGCGATTCTCAAAGTACGATGTAACCCGCCTGGAATTTGTTGCAGTTACCCTCCCTGTCTGTAAAAAACTTCGCGTATATATCTCTATGGTTTGAACTTCGTACTGATAGGGCATAATTTAGGCTAACGCATGCCTGGTTAGCTGTGTAGCCTTAATCGCTGTGTTTTGCTGGCGTAGCTTCACTCACTTCACGTGTTCTTACTAGCAAAAGGATGCTGAGGTTAAGAAAGAGAAAAAAAAAAGAAGCCATTATCTTTCTTCCACCTGCGCTCAGCCAAGTGCGCTCCTGTGTCGATTACTCCGGGCCGCACCACCACAAGCCACCCTGTGCGCAGCCCGTCGTTCATAGCGAGCATTAGGCCGAGCGCCGCTGTTAGGGGCGTCGATCCGAGCGCCTTTGAAGCTATCTCTGAATCGAGCCGCGTACAGCCTTTTGTTTCTTTGCGTAACAATTTTCGCGACAACTTCCGCCCTAATGGCCCGGGAGAAGAACGCGAGTCGTTGAACCGACAACACGAACGCCATTCTTCGAAAAAGCGTCGCCGTTTTATTTTCTAGTGACGCGTGCGAAGAGGCGAACCGATGCCGGAAAAAGGGGGAGGGACACGAACGTGACGATGTGCTTGTTCGCGCATGCAGAAAAACCGTTGGGCATGCCGAGCGTTCCGGCAGAGTTGCATTGAAAAAAAAAAAGAAAAATAAATAAGCTTGACAAGTACAACGACGACACGCAAAAAAAAAAAATAACGAGAGCGCAAGTGTTCTCAGACATGGATCACTGAGTAAAGAAATGGTGTACCACAAAATCTGGAACGCCATTCTCTTTTGCGTTTTCTTGTTTTCCGAGGCGACAGTGAATTGCCGGCGAGCAATCTTTTTCTTGCACGAAAATTCACTGGCTTCTGCATCAGGACCGTCGTATTATCTGAGTGCCTAAGGAAACAGTGATTCTAAAGTCTGGTTTGTAAGAACATTCCCAATTGAATAATAGCGCGTTAGCATAGTTGCACGAATTGCGAGCAATTACGGCGATGCAAAGTGCGGCATCTCTTACGCATAGCACGTTAATGTTACTGGAATGCCAAGTTGAAATTACTGGTATGGGTCAGTGCAGGAAAACACAGCCGCAAAACATACGCCGAGCGAAAGAAGTAAACGACATAGCCATGCACCGTAATTGCATAAGTTTATTATGAATGCGCTTTCATGTGTGATCATAGCAACAGCGTAATTACACCATCCATAGCAGCACAGCGAACGAGAACAAACGAAAATTGTGCAGAAAAAATATACAATGATTGGGAACGTGACGAAATGGC
The DNA here is from genome assembly GCF_043290135.1 of Rhipicephalus microplus. NCBI lineage: Eukaryota > Metazoa > Arthropoda > Arachnida > Ixodida > Ixodidae > Rhipicephalus > Rhipicephalus microplus. Next base: position 45,582,428 of record NC_134710.1, on the reverse strand, counting down.
CACGCGTTTCGAGACAGCTATTATCATTATTAAAGAAATATTCGTGGTATAGCAGCGAATATTTGCATTGGTTGTTTGTGTACACGGTACATTGTGCGCGTTCCTATAGCCTCAGCGTGGGCGCTTTGGTAAATGTGACGGAAGTCCAACTGCCGATCACTAAACAGCGGTTACAAAAATGTGTCAAAGACTTAACGTTGTCTGCTTTAAAAACAATTCAATTCAAGCCTAGCTGGTCGTTAACTTTTATCGTGGCTCTTGCTGCCAGCCACACAAGCGCAGTAGTGTATTTGTTTTTATCACGCTTTTCATTTTAAATTGAAAAAGAAAAGAAAACTCTCCAATAGCACTTACAAAGCGGGCACTGGACCATTTATTAGGATTTGCTTCTACCTTATAGTATGTAGAACATTAATTTGGAGGCAATGACTTATCTATTTGGACACTTTTGCTGCTTTGTTCTCAGCCATTTTTTGCTGAAAGTCAAGGCCTGTATGTACACCAGTTCACCGACACCAGTATTAAAACAAAAAAAAAATTTTCTTGAAACTGTAACATTGGTTGACTACACATAAGATATTTTTATGCGACACACCGTGATCAAACCTTGGAGGGGTTTTTTGGTTTTTATTTCTCTGGAACAGACCTCTACTGGAGAATTCACTGAGTCAACTGCAACATACTCAAAAGAAAAAAATACAGGGAACGAAAAATGATCAATAATATTTTCATGAAAGCAAGACCCCGTTTCACGGTGACTGAACGCTTGAAGTAGCCATTGCAAGCTGATTAGTAGTGTACGAAACTGCTTGCAGTGTCCGACATTTAATGGTAGAGCCCATTGCGCTAAAAGTTAAATGTACGTGGTGTCCCCGAAAAATTCAGGTGTTAGAAATTTTATCCGGAGTCTTCTTCCGCTATGATACCGGTCCTAGACCACGCTGTCCCCTAAAGCTTTACTCCCTGCCGTTGCTTTTCCTTCGTCGTTCTTTCAATTAACCGCGCTTCATTTGTCAACAGCGAGAGCCTTTATAGTATTTCTTTCTTTTTCCGCACTTCGTCCAGCAAGCCCACGAAGCGGCCGCCAGGTACTCCCTGTCGGTCCCTACGTGGGAGACGCCCGCTACGCGCTAAGCGCGTCCTGCAGGACTGAAATAGTTTTTTCATTCCATTCCATTCCGCACTTCGTGTGCCCGTCACCTCTTTTTCTCAAGTTTTTTTTGTGGGGTCTTGATGTGGCGAGCACACTACGCTTTTGAAGTGAGCGGGCGCAGTAGACGTGATCGGAACGAACCAAACAACACACATTTATTCAACTACTGTTTTTGATCGACGATATCGTCAGCCGAATTATATAACATCAATTGCGATCCACACGCTAAACAACCTTCCACTATATAACACAACAGTCAACAACATGACGAACAAGGTGGTGTCGCTAACGCCTTACTCACCACAAGGGCCCCCCCCGGTAGACGGCCCGCGGTGCCGTGCACCGGGCTCCCACTGCGAGAGACAACCGTTCGTGCCAAACGCCACCACCCAAAGAGTCTCACTTAATTGTCTCATGCCGCCACCAAGGCTTGCCGCCAGGGGTCACCGCTGGCGCTACCGATCTAACCATGATGATGATAGTGGTGACCAACGCTCGCGAATACAACGCCACCTTCCGCTCTATAGTTGCGACCCCAAAAGACGGCTTCTGCGCGAGACACATGCGCCACGCGGCGCAAACAACTTTACAAAAGGTGTCCACACTTTCACATTTTTTAGGTCAACCTCTTTCTTTCTTTCTTTCTTTCTTTCTTTCTTTCTTTCTTTCTTTCTTTCTTTCTTTCTTTCTTTCTTTCTTTCTTTCTTTCTTTCTTTCTTTCTTTCTTTCTTTCTTTCTTTCTTTCTTTCTTTCTTTCTTTCTTTCTTTCTTTCTTTCTTTCTTAGCGTTAAGGCCCTCGATCAGGCATCGATTGTTCGCTAATTAACTTCAAATCAAAAGCCCAGCAACGCCGGAGCTGGAAAAGATCTTGACGCTCGCGGCATGGCGTTCGTAACCCACGTCACAGTGAATGAGCGCCAGCCACCAAACTCCTTATTAGAAGGGGATTCTTCCGCACTGAAATTAGCTAGAGCAGCACAATTCAAGGGGTCCACCTGTGCTTCAGCGTATGGCTCACCGCGGTCGGCGCTTGCGATCGGCAGCTGCGGTGGAGAGGCGTGTGATGTGAGCACTAAGCGAACTGCGGTGTGGCCCGCTCTGAAAGCAGTCGAAAGCAACCACTTACAACCACAACATGCCGCATAGGTTGCAGAGGGCAGCCTAACGGATTTTGCGGTACCCTCGATAAACGTGTCGCTGCATTGTAGGCAAGTGCGTCTTACTAAAGGAACGCGTCACGATCTTCATGAGTCCTCCACATGTAATGGCACGTCGTTGATAATGCTGCGAAAATTTAAACATCATGACGATCTCCCTTACTACGGAATGACCACAGCTGAATGACCACAGCTACAGAATGACCACAGAATGACCACAGGATGACCACAGCTGTAGCTCAGTTGGCAGAGCATCGGAAGCGTTATTCGAAGATCGCAGGTTCGGTCAGTGGCTATCTTCTCGTCCGCTTTTCCTTCTTCAAATTTACGCTATAATTGCCACTGTTAACATCCCCTATACTTTCCTCGGTATCATTGCCTGTCAGAAGTCATTAATATTGTGTCTAACAAAGGAAACGACCCCTTAAATTTTCATCTCTTTCCAGCAGTATGAATGCCGTACCTTGTCGATTAGGACTGCATCCATGCGATTCTGGGTCAGCGTGCACAGTTCCACCATGGTGACATTTGTGGACGGTCACTGTCTGGCAGACTTCATAATTACCATAATTTCTTTTTCTTGTGATCACTGATACCATTTTGGCAAAGTTACTCTTGGTTACAGTAACTTTCCATTTTCAGTCGACTGACACTTGCGTGAACCAAGTGCAACCAGCGGACAGTCTTTCCATCTGCAGTATATATTGATGGATTGTTTGTTCTGTTTCAGAAAAAACTTTTCTTGTGAATCCATTTCATTTTGTTTCCTTTCCTGGCGTTCTATATATTTTTTGGGGAAAGTAATTTGAAAGCACAAGTGATCTTCAACTGAGAACGGGGACCTTCTTCGCCCGTTAACGCCCACTTTGCTGAGAAAGAAGCATCATACAGGTGGTAAAAGCTATAATCTTGTTATCATTTTTAAGCGTAACCACCCGGCCGCGGTGGTCTAGTGGATAAGGTACTCAGCTGCTGACCCACAGGTCACGGGATCGAATCCCGGTGGTGGCGGCTGCTTTTTCGATGGAGGTGATAATGCTGTTGGCCCGTGTGCCCAAACTTGGCTGCACGTTAAAGAACATGTTAGACCAAGGAGTCTAACATGAGCGTGAGTCAATGGGTCTCTCGAAACCCAATGGCGCAATGAAACGTGAAGGCCCCTAGCGGGCCGCGTTGCGCTCCCGGACCGCACAGGTGTCCGATAAAGGGCGCAGCAACGGCCCGTCCCAGGCGCTCACACGTCGCCGGGGCGGAGCGAGAGCGCACACGTTGGCACCCGAAAAATGGTGAACTATGCCCGGGCAGGACGAGGCCAGAGGAAACTCTGGTGGAGGTCCAAAGCGATTCTGACGTGCAAATCGATCGTCCGATCCGGGTACAGGGGCGAAAGATCAATCGAACCATCTAGTAGCTGGTTCCCTCCGAAGTTTCCCTCAGGATAGCTGGCGCTCGATGGGAGAGCAGTCAGACCTGGTAAAGCGAATGATTAGAGCCAGTAGAGGCGTTGCCAAGTGGGCCACTTTTGGTGGCCCACTTGGCAAAATTTTCGGAGCCCTCCACCATGGCATCTCTCATGAGCATATCGTGGTTTTGGGACGTTAAACCCCACATATCAATCAATTATCATTAAAGCGTAACCCTTAAGTGCCGTAGGAGACGCTGGGCTTGAAAAAAAGCGACATGTGGTACGCAAACGCACGTGACCTTATAGTGAGCTTAATGAAAATCACATAAAAATGAGTGTCCAAGCCGAATTGTACACAATGGTATTTGGCGTGCTTGTCAGGTGTCCTGCATAAAAGTTACGAAACTGGTTGAAGGTGCCTCAAAACAAACAAGCAAAAAAACTTGTACCGTTGTCATGTCAAGAAAGGAGTCACGTTATCAGATGTAATATAGTGTGTCAGAGGCGTAGAATCGCATCAGGCGTCACATCCTATGAATTTTGTAATGAGTGGGTGATTGAAAGCAGCCAACCCGTTACAAATTCCCGAGCTAAAATTCAATATTATCATAAAAAACAACCGTAGCATCAACAAAGCATTCAACTATGCAAGGTTCGATGGTGACGTAGGGGAAGATGATAGTGCGGAAATAGCCGAACTTGGGGGCTTTCGCTTTTGAGACGTCGTAGACGAATGCAGAATACTATGTGAGTTTTGTGAATTATAGGAGCTCTATTCAATATTTTTAAATAGAGGAGCATCGCTGCCTCAAAACTAGAGCTATGCAGTTACTATTATACTTCTGTAATATGCAGCACATTGAAGAAATGCCAGCATCTGCTTTCGTTGTATAGCTAAAAACTAAATAGCCCCGCCGCGGTTGTCTAGTGGATAAGGTACTCGGCTCCTGACCCGCAGGTCGCGGGTTCGATCCCGGCTGCGGCGGCTGCATTTCCGATGGAGGCGGAAATGTTGTAGGACCGTGTACTCAGATTTGGGTGCACGTTAAAGAACCCCAGGTGGTCAAAATTTCCGGAGCCCTCCACTACGGCGTCTCTCATAATCAAATGGTGGTTTCGGGACGTTAAACCCCACAAATCAATCTAAAAGCTAAATAATGACTCATCAGCGGGTTGCATATGAGGCTCCTTTGTTATTCTTTTTCCATACACTATCCTTCGACACCTGTTACACACAAAACGAACTTGGAGCATAGCCACTGTTGTCGGTGAGTCCTCCCGCGGTGCAGAGACCACAGCGAAGCTTGCTGTTTTTGTGACTTCGTGCAGCCCTCAGATCGTCACTTGTGCTCATTCGCCGGAAAGAGGGAGAGAGAGAGAAAAAAAGGGGGGGGGGAATAGAAGAGAAAGAAAAGAATGAGCCAACTCGACCGTCTGACGAATCGTGGCATCGATCGCGATGGCCTCTCGACAACGAATTCACACCACAGGAAGGATTGGGGGTCTAAACAATAGGAAGATAGCACGGCATAGACTAGCGTTGTCATCTGTTGTATATTTTCTTTCTACTGTATTTACGTTTCTATTGCTTACCTTTGAAAGAAAGATAAGAAAAAAAAAAGTGGCACGCACAGATTTCGCTGGCAGCGCTGAAGTGCGCGGCTGTGCACTGCCCCGTTCGCCGGCCTCTTTCCGATACCCGGTCGTCTCTGTATCTTCGTCAGCTTGTTTCTGGGTTTTTTCTTCGTCGTCGCTATCTCTCAGATGTCAGGAGATGTGTTATTGATTTAAGCTCGACCATTTATGGGGCGTCCCTAATGGGCACTTGAAAGAGGGCCACCACTTGTCCAGACTGTCCTTTTTGTCGGGGATAGGAAGGGAACGCCCGTGAAGTCAGTGCGTCTTTCTTTCGTTTTTTTTTTTTGCTGATTCCGTGGCAGTAGTATGGACAGAGGTGAGAGAGCAACCTTGACTCCAATTCAAGTCTTGCGTGGGAGAAGGTGTGAGGTGAAATCGCTGTGAAGGCTTTAAAGGAATACTAAAGAAAAAAAAAACGGTTTTCCTCGCGTTTTGTTAATTATTCTTTCGAAATACCCCTGACCGCGCTTGCAGCGAGAAGACGCTAGGTAAGTGAGAACACACGCAAAATCAAAGCGCGAGTGCCGACGCCACCTTGACGTTCGCGCACCAATCGCCGGACGTCATCGATTTTCAAGGCGTCTTCTATAGGGCATGCATGTCTCCTAATCGGCAAATGTGCAGTACTTTGTGCAGTGCCCGGATGCTTAGTATACGATGTTTCAGAAAATCTAATTGATCCATTGTGCCGGAATACGAATGAATCACTTTAAAATTCGATGACGTCAAGTGCGGAGTTTTCAGCGCGAAATTTAAAATTGTAACTTTGAAGCGACTTCCTCTTATTTTATGAGCTTTTGGCGGTAAAATTAACAACAGAGTTCTTTGAGCACAATTCATCAATTTAAACTGACTAATTGTTTTTAATTTAGTGTACCTTTAAAAGAAACGACAACTGCCCAGAACATGAATTGAGATGACTGCACGTATAGAAAGATTGTCCCTTATAGTGACTCAAACCAACCCTGTTTTTCTCGTGAGAAGTAGATTTCTATTTTTATTTCTTTATTGAAAATCGTGAAAAATGGCCTGTGGCGTCTCTGGTGTTAAACACATAAACTATCATGAATGCCCTGTGACATGGCTTTGCAGTAATGTACACGGCGAACAAATTATTGATTAGTACTCAAATATTGTCTGATTCTTTATGGCAAAAAAATAATATTTTATAAAAAATATACGTATAAGCTTGCGTTAGTAGTACGCATTAAAGTGGCGCTGCCTTTGCGTGACATAAGCGCAGTTCCGTTTTCGAATACTTGGTTTGGCAACGCGTTACAAATGCAGCGAAGCTCTATAGAGCCACACCGTCTCATTGTAACGGCTTGTTATATTCAAAAATAGTTGTCAAGCGCAGAATAAACGTGGTTAAGCATAGTTTCAGGAAATCCTGTGAAATAAGAACAACGACAGCATGCATAAGCCACCAGAAAGACCAGCGGCATCGCTATCAATACTCAGCGTTGCCGGATGAAAAGGCACTACCGTGTTCAGAGCCTTTCAGACAAAAAAAAAAAATACCGCTCATAAAATGACTACGAGCTCTTGGAATTAACTACTGCAGCTACGATCACTACGAAGGACAAATAAGCTTTCTGTCGCGAAGGAAAAAACTTGATCGAAGAAAGTCAGTTGTCGGCCCCTTTAAGCAGTGCATCGCGCACACGGGTGTGTTAGCAGCTGCTGCCTCATGTATTTATGTGCGTGTGTGCTGTCTTATGGAATATTTTCAAGTAGCACCCCTGTGTGTAGTTTCTCTAAACTGTTATTATGCTTGAGTGAGCTGTCATTCAAACGGCAGATTTTAACGCTTAATGGACACGTTTCTTTTAGAAAAGCAGCGTTCGTGGTGTGACCATTTTGGAAGGGTGTTTCGGCTCAACTGATGAGTGCTCTGTATTTTCCAATATTGACCAAATTAAGTAAAGCCCTTGCGCACAGAGAGATATCTGCGGAAGATGGGGTGCTTAACCGGACGTGTAAATATCCAGCTGGACTAGCCTGTACTGGTGGATGAGCAACGGGTTAAAGGGCTTCCAAGACATCTATAGCGCTTATAAAACGAGACGTCATTCCCGTTGTGTCCTATATGATAAGCAGTAAAGCTAATCGTATTTTGGATAACCCGACACAAAGCACTATATAAGTGTGCTTGAAACACCTCAAGCGATACGACGAGTACGTCGTGATTATTCTGCGTGTCGTCAGACCAACATTATGTAAACTTAAACTGCGCTGGCGACAAGGCATCGCAGTAGAAGGAGACAGGACGAACCCAGACTAACAAGTGCTTTATTTACGTCATACAATCTTGCTTCTTGGAATAATGGGTGTACGCAAAAAAAAAGTACAGTAACGATTGCGTGACAAATCTTTCATGTCTTCAAGAAAGTGCTCAGTTTTTTGTTAGATATTTATTATTGCTGAAGTTTAACGTTCCAAAACTACGATGTGATTATGGGAGACGCCGTATTGGAAAGCTCCGAGAATTTCGACCACCTGGTATTCTTCAACGTGCACGCAAATCTAAGTGCATAGGCCTCGAACACTTTCGCGCCTCCATCGAAAATACGGCCACCGGGGCCGAGATTTGATCCCTAGACCCGCGGATCAGCAGTCGAGTACCATAATCACTAGACCACCATTACGGGGCCATTGTTAGACAGGTGTCCTGCGGAGGAGGAGTGTACTATCATCCCGCGATCATGACCGTTATTGCGGACGCTCAAGTTGTTACAGGAGGCAAGATTGTGTGATTTAAATAAATAGGTTGTTAGCGTGCGTTTTATCTGCTTCTACTCCGATGCCTCGTCCTAAGCGCAGATATAATATGCCTTATCAATAGTCCACCAAACACGAACTTATCGTTATTATTGTTTGCTGGATCTCATTAATATTGTGTCAAAACACGGAAAAACGAGCTTCTTTCCCTTATATATATATATATATATATATATATATATATATATATATATATATATATATATATATATATATATATTGTGTGTGTACTGACGCGTGAGGGAGTTTGTCACGTGGCATTTTTGTATTTTTGTCTCTCGCGGGCATTTGTAATTAGCAGAAAAACACTAATATCTAACAGATATAAAGTTTAAAACTGTCTAATCGGACGTTTTGCAAACCGATCTACGACTTTCTTATTGAAATTTTTATCTATCTTCGTTTCTTAAAAAGTTTGTTAAATAAACGTATCTAAATACGCAATATTTGAGAACACAAAATAGTCTGACTAACTACAGGCAACGGCGAGTAACATGCACTTGATCGCGTCGTATTTACGTGTTCCGGCATATTTTTAAACTCTGGCTAAAGTTACGTGGGACAGCCTGTATAGCCCCGTCAGTGCACAGTATCATTCATAAACCCTCAATTCTTGTGACGTTTTTTCTATACCAATCGCATCAGCCGCTTCACTATGGGAGTACAAAGAAAGGGCATGCATGCACCAACAGCGTTCCTTCATGCTATATGACGCCTAACAAAACTGTATGATGGCTTGACTTGTAGCGAATGCAGGGCGAAGCATTCGCGACAACAAGAAGGCGACGGTGTGCGTAGTCCACTGAAGATTTAGAGAATTTCCTTGCAGTGAAATGATGTGTGCGACAATCTAAGAACTTAATTACAGAACAACGAAAGTAAATTCTAAAGTAGTGCGCACCGGACGTAATGCCCGCACCACGTGTTTTCGGTGCGGTCATGCTTACGCTACACATTCGCCTCAGTGCAGTTTCTGAAGGCTTCCTAAGGAGCTCGATTTCTCGACCGGCCCGAAACGTGTTATTAACCAATTTAAACTCTACATACCAAATCAGGTGGAACTACCGCAGTGAAGAGGTCGAAAAGCTATTCAGGACAGTTGGTTGAATTACATAGCGTGTCACCTAGACACTTCGGAAGTGAACTTTAAAGGAGCCTTAAGCTCTTAAAGCACGTAAGAGAACTTAGTATAACCCCACCACTTCGCGCCACGCGAGGCAATCCATAGAAATAAATTTTGTAGATGGTTGGTGGCGGACGCACCAGAGTGCAATGTGCCTTCAGGATCTGGCTGAATTGAGGAGACACGTAAGAGAAATAGCACAGACGTACTGAACTGCGCTTGAAGTGCGCCTTCTACTGATGACCCTCAAACTACAAAAGATAGAAAAAACTGTTGTCGCCAATTTATTTTTAATACACTTAGTATGGAATGCATACCTCAGGCAAGACTCAAGCCGAATATTGCCGAAAATTCGCCATGCCGCCACTCATACTTATAGGCCGCCACGGGCCTCTCCAATTCACCAATTTGGCAAAAAGTACACCCACCAGTGGCAACCATGAATGATGAGATTCTGGGAGAATAGATAACAGTTTTTTTTTTCATTCCTTGGTTAAAAATGTTTTAGTGATGGTGATGTATTTCCTGTGTTGCTGTTGTTGTTATCAATTGTTTCTCCGTTGTTCTTTTTTTTCTCTGAAATTCCACTCTTGCCTGAGCCATTCTGGCCTGCATTATTCTGAGCTAAAAAACAAATAAATAAAAAGTCACGCCCTTCCCAATAATCAAGTAAAATACAGCGGCTGAGCAACGTAATACAAGTTAAATAATGAAACTAAAGGAAAGCGTGATGAAGGGGGGTAAAAGCAGAATAATTTTATGGCAGATAGAACAGTGTTCTGGTGATCAGCATGAATAGTTACAGCGCCCTGTATTACCTGATGTTTAAAAATTAGTTCGAAGTGCACCGAAAATGCAGACATGCAGTGGAAACGTCTTGTTCAATTGCACTGTCCATGTCCCTGGTGCGCTTGAAACTAATCTTAAAACATGAACATCTACCATTTAGCCTAACCAGGCAACTTGCGCTCTATTAGCTGCGTGGTTACAGTTACAGTGGGATTCGCCGCAAGAGTCCCGTGATCTCTACACGTTGCTTCCCCCCCCCCTACTTTTTTTAGCAAGTACGCTCTTTTTTTTTTTTTTTTGAAATGCCCCGCCGTGGTGGTCTAGTGGCTAAGGTACTCGGCTGCTGACCCGCCGGTCGCGGGATCGAATCGCGGCTGCGGCGGCTGCATTTCCGATGGAGACGGAAATGAAGGAGGCCTGTGTGCCCAGATTTGGGCGCACGTTAAAGAATCCCAGATGGTCAAAATTTCCGGAGCCCTCCACTACGGCATCTCTCATAATCATCTGGTGGTTTTGGGACGTTAAAACCCACATATCAATCATCTGTTTATATATTATTCATGGGAGCGTCAAGCTCCTGTAATCTTCACGCACATATGCTAAGTCGAGGCTGGAAGATTTTCCCTCAGAAGCTGCCTTTGAAATGTATAATTAGCAAACCTTTGTTAATTAAGTCTAATTATTATTTGAGGGCAGCTGCCTACAAGAGAAAGTCGTTGAGTGTCTTATTACGGTATGTTCATTTTCTTTTTTTTTTCAGAAATCCCAAAAGTTGAACATAGTTTGAAACATTCATGATAGAATTTTAAGGACGGTGTCGAAACTGACCGCGCAGAAAACGGAGCTGCTCGATTACGTCCGACCTCAACACAAACCACGCACGCGTAGCGCGCAGTGTGTGTTTGTGTTTTTTCTTCAACTATGTTAGAGGCGCTACACCCTAGGCTTATCATACACAATGATATATTGGTAAGCCTAATTGCTGGAGAGTTCTTATTTGAATCATTGTTCTCGTAAATGCTACTTGTAAAGTCTGTCTTTACATTTTTGGGCAAGGCTCCGGAATTGCATCCGATCTCCCTTTGAACCACAAGAAACATCTTATTTGGTGAAGGTATTTGCTTTTTCTTGTTTCATGTAACACTGATCACAGCACGGAAGTTCCAAGCAGAAAGGACATTCTAGGGACCAGAATTTTCATCGCTTGCACAGGACAACCACCTTTGCTGGGGGGCTGCTGATTGCGCTGAACGGACGAGTATACGCTAACGCCAAGCCTGGCATGCCATCAGCTGTGATGGCACGGCCGGCACGGTTCGCTAGTTATCAGCCGTGGAGTAACCACTTCGCAGCCCCTACGCTGACCCTGCGGACAGATGATAACTGGAGTCAACTTGATATGTATCTGCTCTAAAATGTGGGCGCTAGAGTAAAAGTAATCTGGTCTATACACACCTGGTTATCATTGCGTTCGTTTATTTCGAACTGCTCGCCATTCCTCGAGGCAGACGAACCCGAAATAAAGCGAATGATAGATTCAGGACGCGAAAAGGGGCCCAAAATCTCTGCGAGTCTCCCGTCTGCCACTGTTCCGTCGTCGGAAGTGTATCGGTCGTCAAAACCTCGCAAACCGTGTGAGACGACCGTTGCAGCTCATTTATTGCACGTGTATTCGCGCGCCGTTTGATTTTATACAGGACCATGTTGCTGAGCGCAGAAGGGTGGAAGCCGAAGGGAAACGAATGGCCGTAAGAGATGGGCAGTGGCGCCGTTGGGACCGTCGCGGTCTCTGTTCGGTGCACTACGCCACTCAAAAAGAAGACGCGTGCGTGGATGACTGAACGCACGCCGTTTCACGCTTGCACCACCGCCGCCGTCTTCGGCGGCGCAGACGGAAGCCCTTGCGGAGCGCCTTTCGCAAGAATCCTTGACGCCGGCGCAGCGCCGAAAGGCGAGCGCGCGTAATTTATTCTAATGCATGTCCGGTGCAACTTTATGTGCGGGCCCCGCCGGCAGACGACGCGGCGCGGTCGTTTTAAGGTCATAAACTTGTGATAGCCCCGGAACAAAGCGATCGCCCTTCGTTAAGCTACTGCTGCTCTTTTTTTTTCGGTGGTCGAGGCCAGCGCGTGTCGCCACGCTGTTGCTCGATATCGGCGATGCATGCTTATCGCACGTCACTCTTGTGTGTCTGCGTGTTTGAAAATATGCACTGCTCCGCGCCATCTTCCCTCTTTTCCCTAAGCGAAGCATAACTCCCGCGCCCGTGGCTGACGCTCCCAGCAGGCCTCAAGGCCGGTTATCCCTCCGAAGGTTGTACCCACGTCGAATAAGCGCTGAATTAGGGCTGACCCGAAGAAGGCGCGCCCGGGCGAGCGGCGAGAGACATGCTTTGCGCATCTCCTGTGGCCTTCGAGCAGAGCGCGCGAGTCACAACTCGCCGGTCCGGCGGGAGGCTGCGCAGGATTCACTATACCAAGGCCTGGCCGCGCCGCGTCTTCGGCTGCCATGCTTCGCTCTTTCGCGTTTCTTTTTTTCTTCCGCAAAGCTCGAGAGCCTGTGGCAACTACGAAGATGCTCTTCGCGGCGTCACCGCAGCGGAAACATGCTCTTACGCGTCCATTCGCCCTTCTGTCCTACTTTTCCTTGCTCCGCATCGCCGCTCCTTCCATTCTGTTCTCCTTTTCTACTGTTTCTTTCTCGCGCCAGAACCGTGTACAAACATTGGTGCACCTGCACTTGGAGGACGTCAAAACTTTGTGCCTTGACGAACTAGCGGTTGGCGTACGCGCTCGGAAGCCGTGTCACTTCTGGATGCAGCGACATCAGCTCGCATGCGTTGTTGTCCTCCGGTAGCACTTCTGCAGGGGCGACTTACCTTTTCTTTCTACGCCCTTTGAAATGATCGCGGTGGGCTATCATTGGTTGAATTATCGACCTCCCGCGTAGGCGCCACGCTGTATTTCGCGTGGGACGTCTTATGCGATATTCGTGTACCATCGAGATTTGTTTTTCCTGAAACATGACGCTGCCAGGTATTCCCGGGGGGACATCAAGCAAAACATATGCAGCAGCGCCACGTGCTTCTTCGCGATGTATAGGAAAGTGTGCTTCCAGCAGACGCCTGTTCCGAAGAATGTCGCGTCACATTAGCTTTTTACCCTTGGGTGAGTAGCCCACGCATGCGCGCGGGAAAAACACACGTGGTGCCGAATGACCTAGTTTTTCGCGAAAGTGTGCCGCTGCCATTGAACGACGCGAAGACGTCAGTTCTTCTCAAGTTTCGTGGTCGCCAATCGGGCAGATAGTGTTCAGCTTGAAATATCAGAATGGGAGCTCTGCGAGAAGGCGGCACTTTATCTGACATCTTTCATCGCAGCCGTCATGGCAGCTCGCGCTGAAGCATTTCTGAGGTCAAGGCGTATCACTGTGTCTTGTGAAGACTTACACGGCTTTAGAATCATGGTGGACTATAGGAGTAAAGAAGATGATAATCAAAACTAGAGTGACACCGGATGTATCCGGCAAAGGCCACCATGCTGTGTTAAGCCAATCATGAAAATCTCACCTTAACGGCGTAGATCTTTAAAACACGAAATCCTCTGAAAATAGGCGCATTCACAGCGCACGTTACAATTTTACGTTAACCGCTGAAACCGCGATGACAGAAATTCGCGAAGCTTGCGCCAAGCATTGGAAGCCTTTGAACATCAAAACTGGACAATTATGAAGACAAGTATTGTTGCTTTTATAGGTTGTTTGATGATGATATGTGGGGTTTAACGTCCCAAAACCACCATATGATCATGAGAGACGCCGTAGTAGAGGACTCCGAAAATTTCGACCACCTGGGGTTCTTTAACGTGCACCCAAATCTGAGCACACGGGCCTACAACATTTCCGCCTCCATCGGAAATGCAGCCGGGATTTGATCCCGCGACCTGCGGGTCAGCAGCCGAGTAATTTAGTCACTAGACCAACGCGATGGGGCTATAGGTTGTTTGAAAGATGCAGGTTGTTTCTGTGTTACTTCTATAGGTCATTGCTAAGCTTTAGCTTGGGCATGCTAAGTTATTTCTTCGTTGATTCTCAGCGCAGAGATATTCGAGTTGAGCCACAAATACACCGCACCAGCACGTCTTCATTGGCGTAGGTCTTCCATTGCTTCAGGGTCTCCTCTCAGTCGCCATTGCACTTCCCATAGTGTTTTTTTGCTGAATGCAATAGAAGTCTTCGGCTCACCGCCATCGCTTCGCAGCTATTTGTTGACAGGCTAACTGTATACGTTTATTTATTTTTAGTGGGCGATTAGAGCGTAGTGGCACTTCACCATTTTATGTGCCACATACCCGTTTATGAAGATACTTTTTAGTATGGGTAAAAAAGAAATGATTCACTAAAACGCTTGACTGTTCAAAATCGTATTTCATGTGGCGCCCTTGACTGAAAAACTTTCGACCTCGAATGTGCCAAGCCCCGCCGCGGTGGTCTAGTGATTAAGGTAACGGGATCGAATCCCGGCTGCAGCGGCTGCATTTTCGATGGAGGCGGAAATGCTGTAGGCCCGTGTGCTCATTAAATAAGCCCAGGTGGTCAAAATTTCCGCAGCCCTTTACTGCGGCGTCTCTAATATTCATATGGTGCTTTTGGTATGTTAAACCTCACATATCAATCAATCAAATCAATGTATATGCAAAGTAGAAAGGTTTGTAGATCAAGGTTACGCTAGCGCACTTTGAAATTTTTCATGTCTATCAGGGACACGTCCTACATTTTGTTGTCTTTATGTTCTGAGTTTCAACGCGCTTAACATAACTGCCTTGAATTCCTGCGCTCTCTCCGGTGGTTTACGTGCCGTGCTTAGTAGCCGCTAGTCACGCTTCAATATTCCCGCTTGACAGGCGTGACAACGGCTTGCTTTGACATGCTGCTTGCGCCTGCATTATTCGCGTGCTCGAGAAATGGGCGCCAAAGTTTAAGCTTGCGACCTTGAGCTTCCCGTTTTCTTGCACAGGACGTCCCGCCGTCTGTAAACTTGGAGAATAAAGAACACGCTACGTGTCCGCACGAAAGAGGAGAGTGATCTTGTAAACAAAAAAAATTAAGCCATCTTCGCATAACGAAGTGCGGGGCTGGGTTGTCTTCTTTTTAGCTTTCTTGTAAACAAGAAATTAAGCAATCTTTGCATAAGGAAGTGCAGGGCTGGGTTGTTTTTTTTACCTTTCTCTTTTATATTATTTTTGTTTCCCTTTCTAAATTTCCGTTTTTTGTGTAAATTTTTGTCTCTTTAATTCAACTTATTTTATCCTCTCACTTTATGTATATTTAAAATTTTTCTTGTTTCTATTTTTTGTTACTTTCGTTTCTCTCTTTCTGTTTCGCGTTCGCTTCGTGTTTTTTATTATTTTCTATACATGGTTTCGCCTGCGTTACGCCAAGCACACTAGTTTGTTTTTTGTTTATTTCTGATAAGTTGTCATCACCAAGGTGCTCGAAGAGCAATACGAAGAAGACTTCTCCATGCGTGCTAAATATGGTGCACACGGAGCGTTACACCAATCGACGATGACAGCAGACGACAGCCGGGCACCCTAAAGTGTTCTGCATTAAAAAACGCGTGGTTGTGTGATATTCTGCGTAGAGCACGTGGTCTGAGCTGACATGCCAGATATGAATTAACTGATGACTGAAATAGTCACTCGTCCGTCAGTATGTAATTCCAAATTCCTGGCATCTGTTATTATCCTCATTTAATACCGTCTTTATTGTTTGCAGACTTTTTGTTTGAAACGAGGGAGGGAAGCACACGCAGGTTCCAAACAATGAATGGGGGAGGTGAGGGAGGAGCATCGAGCAACGTCCGACTCCGCAACCTGCTCAACATCATGCGGCATACGTCACGTGCATACCGGTCGAGTGAGCTCGACTTTAGTACGAGCTGTGATAGCAGCATTTCTGAATGGCTCAAATACACGTCAGACTCTGCCCAGGCGACGCTGCAAAAAACGCCACCACTGGCACGCTGATTGCCACACTGGTCAATATTGGGTTGTGCAACGACAGCCGTCCGTGGCCGTCCGCATGCGGACATGCGTACGCCCCCCTCTTTTGTCGGTGTTCACGCGTGGTTTCCTGAAAATTAGGGACCTGACAAGCTTCTCCCGTCAATCCAACCTCGCTTCAGAAAAGTAGGAAGCTCACCAAAGTCAACGGTGGGCACAATGGAAAATATGTTTACGTTGTTTCGGTGTGCTGCAACTAGCAATTTCAGTGTAAGTGAGCTGATTGATTGGGATCGATATGTAGGGTTTCACCTCCCAAAGCCACCATATGATTATGAGAGATGCCGTACTGGAGGGCTCCGCAAATTTTGACCACCTGGGTTTCTTTCACGTGCACCCAAATCTGAGCACACGGGCCTTCATAGAGAATTCAGCCACCGCAGTCGAGATTTCATCCCACGACCTATGGGTCAGCAGTCGAGTACATTATCCAGTATAGTGCACTGTGGCAGGACAAGTGCAAGCGAGTATCGCATGACATCCAGTTTGATAAGCACTCCGTCGTGCGATGAGTAACGCCTATAAATCCGTTAAATTTGGACATACACATGATGCCAAAGTGGCGAAGTGCATACGCGAGCAATGTATGTTGCCATCATTGGTACGAAGCTCGTTTTATCCGGCACGAAGAGCCCCGACGATTTTCGCTTTGCAGTTTCGTTCTCCATCCATCTTTCACTTCTTATGCATTGAACTGTTTTATTACGCATCCAAGAATGTTCTGTTGATGGTTGTCTTCCATTTATATATTCTGTGAATGGGAATACACGTGTGTCCACATTCTCGGTGTACAACGAAAAACAAAACCGAGGCCTCCGAGATAGCTTCGGCAAACGCGGAGACCTGATTGTGGTCATCACAAACTTTTTGTCATTTGTGATGTACGTGATGACATTTTATATGTTAAACCCAGAACTTGGAGCTTTCAAAGCCCACGTGTGTGATTCGTTGTGGTGGCGACCACATCCGAATATCGGTGGTCGTGGTGTGTGCGATGTTTATCACTCGCGTCACCAGTCTACTGCTGCATGGCGCGCACCGCGGTCAGAGGCTCTGTTGGGCTTTGCAACCAAAGTTCCCACGGTTCTTTGTCAAGGTTACTAAAAACAATAACAGGAGGCCTACATTATCACACTTTCTCATGCGACCGGCTGCGGAGAATGCGACTAATTCACATACGCAGCACGCTCGCAACAGCCCGTATTCAGCTCTCTCGCCAATCTGCTTCGCGAAAGCTGCGGAAATTGGCAAAGCTGAAGTCCTTTACCTCCGCGGTAATTCAAAACGCAACTGTTCATTGAGGTCTTTTTTTATTTCGTAGAGCGTGGATCTGTTGCCTCTGTTCTTGCTTTTGTCGTATTTAGGGTGAGTGAACCAGTAAGAACTTCGTGGTTTAATGACGCGTCCGGCTAACGGAGAGAAATTCGTCTCTTTTTCTGAGTGTTGAATGCGCAAACACACCTAATATTTCGCTCAATCGTTGTGCCGCACGTGTTGGTCGCTCCTGGTTGCGCAGAAAACTGTAAAAAGGAGTCGGGCTTTGCACTACCCAAAACTGCGCCGACAGGTGGCACTGTGTGTCTGCGAAACTCCAGAGTCTGACGTTTATAGAGGAAAGGGCTAGTTTTAATATTGCCACGCGTTTTTATATCAGCAGTTTTCTTGCACGAAAGTCATTCGAATTTCGTACACCGATAAATGCATTTACAACATGTCCCTCGCCCCCACCGGTGCCTCTTTCACAAGTACCGTGACAGTCGACGGCGGCACTTCCCACCAATTACCGCGCCCATTAGTGTATACCGTGACGTGCAAGCGTTGTTATCATTGCCCTTCAGACTCGCTGTGAGATAGACATGTGTCATTCGCTCGGAGGAACAAGAGCAAGCGTGCACAGAAGCGCGAATGGGCACGAAAATGACGTGTAGCCGCTGATTTGAGTTCTGCCTCACCGAGTAGCCGCGGCTCCCTACCGGAAGACGAAGAGCATGGCTCGACGTCAGCAGTCTCGACATCAGCAAAAGTGTCGGTGTGACCTGCACAGCCCTGCGAACACCCCCGACAGTTTTCCACCACGATTGCACACCATTGAAATGTGTTCCCTAGCTGGGTGATGGTGAAGTATTGACTCACCATACTAATATTGACTATGTAGTACACCCATCCTAGTCACAGCATCGTCATCGTCACACAGGCGGAAGGGCTCTGCATTTGTTTTTTTTTATTTTATCTCGACGCACTCTCCAGACTTACCCACGTAGTGACTTAGTCGGCAGTACCTGGGTGGGTCATGGGAGCATGTGGCTATTACCAGTCGCAACCCTTCGCGCTTGTTGATGCCTACCCAACAGCACACCCCGAAAGGCCGCTGTGATTTTGTTTTAAAAGTATAAATGTTACGGCCTTATTACACATAAGCGCTTTGCGTAAAAACAATGCTTCGCGCGGCAGCAGGATATTGATGTGCCAGTGATTGAGCAAGAACGCTGCAATATCCGCACTATAGCACTGTGGCACAAACATATAGTTTTAGCAGCATGCGTTCGCGTATGCTGTTTACCACAGCTTCAATGGTGCCAACGGTTCGGGTAAGCGCCAGGTCGCGGGATGGAATCCCGGCTGCAGCGGCTGCATTTCCGATGGAGTCTGAGATATTGTAAGCCTGTGTGCTCAGATTTGGGTGTACGTTAAAGTACCCCGGGTGGTCGAAATTTCCGGAGCCCTCCACTACGGCGTCTCTCATTATCATATGGTCGTTTTGGGACGTTAAACCTCACATATCAATCAATTCAGGTAAGCGTGTAGAATTCTGCATTGAATTCCGTTAGGTCATTTCCCTGTAGTGAGGCAGTCACGCAACGCCGGGCCGACGAAGCGACGACGCCCTCCCGTGCTTCCCACCGGAGTCAGCCCCACGTTTTCGAAACGTACTATCGATTTAAGGTTGTTTAATGCAATCACTTCTAGGTTATTTTTGTTAACTATGATATTTCTGATCATGTTAGTTCATTTTAACCCGGGTCTAGAAATCGATGGCGTTATTATTGCATGAATGCCTCTCTGTGGGCAAGATCACACTAAATGAAAGAATGGACAAGTCAGAACCATAAAGTGCTCTGCCCTTTTGTGTGGGCCTACTCCAGAGGTAGTGCGATTCTGAAGAAAATTCAGAAGACGTCAAGTCAGTGATCGATTTGCTTTCCTTGGATCATTTTAGTTGAGTTGCCAGTGAACGACAGGCACGCGAAACTAGCGGCGACGTCTCAGCAACCAAAAGGGGACGAAGAATAGGAGGTAACTATGCAATCCACGGGGAATGCCACCGTAATTTAACAGTAATATAACGAGTGTGACCTGACAGCATAGGCTTCCGCCATGCGTTGTTCGTAGTGTTGGCTACAGAGACTGCAAGTTTTGCATTGTTCATACCGCAAATATTTTGAATTCTGGGTTTTATATTAGCAGTGGGCAATATGTAATCAGCACAATAGTTTTTCAGTGGGCTTACCCATACCGAATGGGTTCCGCAACAAACAAATTCAGCGCAGTAATAAGTTTTGCTGCTCTGGTCGGTTCATACGGAATGGGCGGCGCTCGCTTTATACAGAACAAAAGAATGCAAACACATGACAAGGTCCTTCTCGTGTTTGCTTCGTTATCCCATAAAAGCTCTGTGCTTGTTCAATCCCTATGCTCGTGGTTGTTTTCTAACTTTATAAAGCGCGAGAGCACGAAAAATTGGGCCTGTTATAGTGCCCAATCTATGCCATTTTTTTTTGGAAAGACATAAATTCCTGACACGGAGCTATAGGGCCAGTCGAAGCTTTTTAAAGTGACAGCATTAAATATATCGTTTCGTAGAGATGTGGGTGTTCACCTCATTGGTTGGGAACGAAAAAATGCAGTTTCTGTGAACGCAAATTTGAGATACATAAAAATAAGTCATAAAAAATTTTTGGTTTGAGAGCAAATCAAAACCACTACTCCTGCGTAGTTAGAAGGTTGCGCCAGTGCTTAAATTTTTTTGAAAACAAAAAAAAATAGTACAAACCATATGTGATTTCCATGTAGCGCGAGGAGTGCCCTTAAAGCACGTAATATTGCGTGGAAAAAGCATTCAATCACATCAGGCATCACATAAAAATCGCGCAAGGAGTGGTTGGTTTTAAAGGCTAACCACCTACAAAGCGCACAGGCATGATTAGTCATTATTACCAAGAACATCAACAAAGTGTATAGCTGCGCAACTGCATGTGTTGCCACACGGAAGTGTATCTCGCCGATTCGCAAAACGAAGAATTATGGTGTATAATGGGCGCTGTGCAACTGTACTTGCAGTAGGCACTCTAGCATAGCTTCAAATGACCGACATCACGTGCACATATCTTTCTTTCCTTGCGTAATGCTTGAGGCATAAATCTAGGAGCGATTGAGAGGGAACGGGCCGGACACTTCAAGGCGTTCTGCTCTTGAAGGTGAAGCTCTTCTTTTTTTCTATCGTGGATCACGATGCACTGAATCCAAGCCACTAAAAATTTTTCTCATTCGTTTTTTTTGTTTTTATATTGTGAGGGCGTTTCCATACTTTAAGAACATCAATCTGTGTTTTGTTTCCCCTCCCGTTCTTCACGACTTTGTTGGGGCTTGACGCCCCGAAACCGGGATATGAATTTATGGGGGATGTCGTAATGTCGAGAGCACCAAAAAATTTGATAACCCGGAGTTCTTTAACGGAAGCCCTAAACACCGTCCTTGAGCATTTTAGGCTCCGTCGAAAATGCGCGTGCCGCGGCCCCGATTCGATCCCGCTACCTTCAGGTCGGCTGTCGAGCACCATAATAAACAGATTACCGTTACAGACATACTTTAATAAGCTACTTAATAAGCTTTAACCATGTTAGAGCTGCAGTGTTTACATGCCTCCTGCTGTTAGGTGTATTCACATTAAAATTGACAGCTCGACCACTTGCCTTAGTAGGATGTATTTCCAGTTATTATTCAATCCGAGTGCGGTGTCTATAGCAGTCTTAAGGCCGCGTTCACACTCAGCATTCCGGCCGCCGAAAGTGCTCCGAATCCGGTTCGGCAGCGGCAAAATTCGCCGAAAGGGCCCTCTCCGCGCCGATCGGTCTCGGACCGATTTTTGCGGCGTCTGCCGCCGAATTGGTCGCCGCGGACCAATAGGAGTGCTAGTAAAGAAATTTTGAAAAATGGCGGCCAAGCCCTACTCGCTTGCTATGCCGCAGTGCACGTAACTGAATGTTGAAACCAACGGGAGTTTAACCTACTCTGTGTCTATTTCGTGAAAGAGGTGACCGAGCTTGCTGTTGGTGCGACCGAGTTTGTTGCGGTCTTGCGGAGCAAAACGAACCCACCAACGCCGCTGGCGTCGGTGGTTTTTTCTGCTCTTCGTGCATTACAAGACAGCCACTTGCCAGCAAAGTAAGCAGTACTGCCTTTTCTTGCTTCCAGCGTTCGCAAATTGTCGAAGTATACACCACTGGATAGCGTAGCGTTTGCGAGCCGCGACAACAACCGGGTGACAGCGCATCTATCCCGCGTTCGCCCCGTAGTAGATGGCATGCTTATTCGGCGGCGCGGGGCGCGTCCAGTGCGAACGACGCTGCGTTTCGGCGGCAGGGGAATTTCAGTCGCTGTAGAAAGCGGATGTTTCAGTGTGAATTAGGCATAATACAGTGCACTTTTAAACTACAGTATAATCATCACCCAACGTATCTTATACGGCCGTGAAATTCAGGAAAAAGTGTCTGACGGAAGCAGACGTCAGAAATTAAACAGTGTATTCACTGTGCCCTGTACGCTTCATACGATAGGCAATTATCTTTTTACTTCGGGCCGTTATAGGCCTAGCAGAAATCATGACATCTTGTGCATTTATTAGCTCGGACGCTTGCAATGACCACTACGAAAGGTCGACATGCGCCGGCAGCGAACACGTAGCAGTAGCGGGAGGTCGACGCCAGCGTACATTATAAACCACGGCGTGGGTGGATCGAGCCGCGCACGCTTTTTCGTCAAGTCGGCGCGAGCAGACCCTCGCGAGTAGACTCCGCCGCGTAGAAAGGAAACCGCGTGGCCGGCGAAAGGGAGCCCTAAATACTTGATGATTGACGGCGGCTGTGCGAGCGGCGAGGCATCCTGGGGCAGACCCGATGATCCCCGTCTCGGCTGCTGTCTGGGCGAACGTGGCTGCTGCTTTATTTACCTGGTCGGCAAATGCCAGCCGCAGCTGTGCTCCAGCGTCGTCAAAGTCGTTTTGCAGGGCGCGATCGCGCTACACCGAGTTGTCAAGGTGCGCGAGAACGGCCGACGGGGGAAGAGAAGTCGAGTGGCCCTGCGGTGGAGAACAAAAGCAGGGCTAAACGGCGCGAGTTGACCAGGTTTTACGTCCGCTGCAGTCGTAAACTGGCCAGCTTGAACTACTGAGGCCGTGCGCGATACACGTCGGGCGATCGCCAGCTTCCCGTGCTTGTTCGCAATCAAGGAGTCGCGCAGCCGAAACCAGGAGCCTCGCAGCGGCAACTAAGCGGCCTCTCGATTCGCTTGGGCCGAGTTCAGAAGAGAAGGCGGCACTCTCGCGAATTTCTCTCGGCGTGATTGCGTGGGTTACCGTGCTGCTGCTGCTTTGCTTGGCTATTTTGTCTTCAATGACGACGATCTCTTTCTGCCTTCTTTGTCTGCGTCTCTCCCACCAGCTTAACGCTGGCGACCGTTTCATTTGCTCTCTGCTTCGCTCAATCGATAGTAAAAGTCTCTTTGTTGGGAGAAACCACTGGTTACGCTGTTCCTCTAGGTTAGTGCGAACCTGACCCGCTAGAAATGACATTTAAACGCATTGAATTTGTTTCCATGAAATACTGAACAATTTGCAACTTCTCTTTATTTTGTGTTACGTAGATAAAGGAGGCAGACGCTGACGGCTTCTCGCGCTTCTCCCCTTTCTGGTACTGATAGTGTGGGTCAGAGAATGAAAGCTGTTACATTTTTATGTGAATCTGTATGAATACGTAAAATGTAGTCCCCTCGCGACACATAACCGCGTAGGTAGCGTCATTACCTGCTTGCACGCGTACGAATCTTTGATAGATTTCTTTTAGACTCCAAACCATATAAAACGCTCTAAATGTAACGAGTACCAGTGTGCGCATGCACGAAAGTTATCACTTGTAATCAACAACATGGCTCGTACTTGAGCGAAGCGTCGCCACGGACTTCTACTAAAGCCTCTGTCAACCGAAAGATTCTTTCTGTCAACATCGCTTTCATGCAAGTACTGCGAATAGGATTCCATTATCATGAGCTTCGTTCATGAGCAGTCATGCCATCATGGTCATCATTATAAGCCTGACTACGCCAACTGCAGGACAAAGGCCTCTCCCATAATCCACCAATAAACTCGGTCTTGTGCTTCTGCTGCCACTTTATACCTGCAAACTTCCTTATCTCATCTGCCCGCTGAACTTTCTGTCTCCCCCTCACTCGCTTTCCTTCACTGGGAATCCAGTAAGTTTCTCTTAACGGCCAGCGATTGTTCTACCTATACGCTTTACGTGCCCGGCTTATGTTCATTTCTTTTTAATTTCAACTATGATATCCTTAACCCCCGTTTGTCCCCTAATCTACTCTGCTCTCTTCTTGTCTCTTAAGGTCACCCCTATCATTTTCATTTCCATCACTCGCTGCGTCGTCCTCAATTTAAGCTGAACCCTCTTTGTGAGTCTCCATGTTTTATGTGCTACTTAATTCTCCAGCAGTCATGTGCCACTTCTCAAAATTATTGGTGCGCATCTTGCCCCGGCAGTGGCTACATTTTCCAGTAAGACTGCGCAAAAACGATTCTACGTTAAATATGTATTCAGTGACAGTTAAAAAAAACGAGAAATAAGCCCGTTTCGCCAATAGCTAATCCATAGCCCTAATTAAACTTACCGGCATATAAGTTTTAATATTAAAGAATTTTGATGGCTTTGCATTGATGAATAAATCATGTTAAGAATTACAACTCATGATTGCTGAATGGGACAAGGAAAGCGGAAGAGTAGGTCTGAAATACCTATGCATAAGAGGAAGTTATATAACAGCTGCATCTTGCTGGTACTCACCTACGGAGCATAAACCTTGAGGCTTACAAAGAGAGTTCTGCTTAAAGTGAGGACGACGCAGTGAGTTATGGAAGGGAAAATGATAGGTGTAATCTTAAGAGACAAGAAGAGAGCAGAGTGGATCAGGGAACAAACAAAGGTTAAGGATATCAGAGTTGAAATCAAGAAGAAGAAGAAATAGACATGTTGGGCATGTAGCGCGTAGGCAGGATAACCGCTGATCATTAAGGATAACTGACATGATTTCCTGAGAAGGCAAGCTGGTTAGGGGGAAACAGAAAGTTATGTGGGCAGATGTGATTAAGAAGTTTGCGGGTATTAAATGGCAGCAGCAAGCACATGACCAAGTGGGCTGGTGGATCATGAAAGAGAGGGGCCTTTGTCGTGCTGTGGACGTAGTCAGGATGATGATAATAATTATAATGATGATGATGATGATGATGATGATGCTGTGTAAATGTAAAGTAATCTGCAACAGTCTCGCAAGAGAACGCTTTGCGATAGGTAGTGAGACAACAGAAGTTGTAAAGGAATACATCCACTAAGGACTGTTAGTAATCGCAGAGCCGAGCTATGAGAGTGCATGACGTAAATAGAAAAATAGGGATGGGCTGAAGAACATTCGGCAAGCATTCTCGAATTATGAAAGGTAGTTTATTCCTAAGTCTCAAAAATAACCTACATAACAGCTGCATTTTACTAGTACTTACCTACGGAGCAGAAGCCTGGAGGCTCACGAAGAGGGTTGAGGATGACGCAGCGATAAAGGGAAAGGAAAATTATTGGTGTAACCTTAAGAAACAGGACGAGAGCAGACGGAGTTGGGTAACAAACAGGTAGTAAGGACATCACATATATAGTTGAAACAACAAGAAAGGAACATGGGCAGTGCACGTAGCGTGTAGGCAGGATGACCGCTGGTCTTTAAAAAGGTGGTGCCATCAAACTTCGAGGCTGAAACAAGCCTCTTGTGGCTTTCCTCTGTATGCTAGGACACTCCAAGCGAATGGTCAGACACAGCAAACGTTTAGAATACATTTTAATTCATCTCCAAAGTGTACCTAAATGCTTATCCTCCCGACCGAAGCCCGTCGCAAGCGTGTCCAAAACTTTCGTAGCTCTCTAGGAAGGTCAACAAAAGCTGCAGTGACGTCACACCAAATCTGTAGTGAACGTAAGTGCGTGCAGGTTTCCCCTTCAGGTTCATCACAGCCCACCCCTTCACTTTGATACCAATGTAAGGTTCTGACTTTGCGTCCTGTCCCAAGTCGTGCTGCCCCCTCCCTTATTTGTGTGGGGCTGTGTTTGCAAAAACTACCCTCGTAGGTGACTATGAGAGTGGCCGTCCACTCACCCCGTTTTGTGCGCAGGCCTGTTGTAGTGAGGGGAGGGACCTTAGAAGGCCCGCAAAGCATCGCGGCTGCTGCAAGCTTGTTTTGCTGATGCTTGCACGTGTGTGCTAGAAAGCCTGCGAGAGCAGATAATAATCAGCACGACGTGCGTCACAGCTTTGTGTGGCCATGTGACCAAGCTACACAGCTACGTCACAACACAATTAGGGGCCCAGAAACCAAAGCTGAAAATGACCCACATAGAAAAGACGATAATATTTGATTTAGCGAGAATAAATTTTGATACGTGTATTATGCTTCTTGAAGCTATAAGAAACGCTTACAGCAAAGAATGCGCAAGCCACAAAAAATGGTGGCACTACCCCTTTAAGGGTTAACTGACTAGATTCCAAGAGTAGGCGAATGCGCCAGGGGAAGAGAGAAAGTTAGATGGGCAGATGAGATTAAAAAGTTTGGAGGTATAACATGGCAGTCCCAAGCACATGACCGGACCGGGTTGATTGGCGGAACATAAGAAAGGCCTTTGCCCTGCAATACGCGTAATAAAGCTCATAATGACGAAGGCTCATAATGACGAATCAGCGATTATTTTCTTAGAGCAGCCATAAATCCATTTGCGCTATTTGCTCATCAGAGGTTAAGTATTTTTTGAACAAAGAAGTGTTTTGTGTTGGGATTCCCCAAAACTTCACTGACGTAATTTATCACGGATATATGCCCGTAAAATGCAGGTTACAAAAAAATTAGAAGAAAACGTTTTCGCGATTTGGATGGCCCCGGGAGCCCAACCAACGACCTCTTGGTTCGCGGCGATACGAATCGAGCGCTAAAACCATTGAGTCACTGACACTCATGCATAAGGCTCCACAAGTGCACCGTATATGTCACATTGTTTGCCTTACCCAGCGACGTTAGATCACGGGAAATGTTGTTGCCATCTGAGATCCGTGAACTGAAGTACTGTCTCATAACCGTGACCTCCGAGATTTGCTCCGGCTGCGTACTGTCGCTTCCCTGCTCACCTTGTGTACACGACATGCGTCATGTTTAATTTGGCGTTTCCAGCCCTGCCGTATGGTTGCCTTTTTGTTTCACTCTTTCACATTCCGTGGGATGGTGACCTTAGCCCAAGCTCAGCGCACAATCAGTGACACTCTAGGGAATTTCACACCGCTTGCTCTGATCACGCTCTCCCCGCTCGAATGGAACGGCCTGAGTACCGACGCTTTCCTAGAGCTAGTCTAGGAGGCCACTTCACGACAATAACAAGCGCCGACAATGAGCGCTTTGGTAGTTTCAGCCTTCGGTGCCATGGGAAGCAAAATTAACGCTTTCCAGCATTTGCAGATCAAGGCATGAAAACTTCCCCTCGCATTAGTCAACCGTTGTGTACACAGTCGTGGGTGACCCTATTACTGGGAAGCGCGCACCGTGGCGTTTTCGTCTCAACTGACGACGTGTTGAAAGACTACTCATTAAGTACCATTGTTATGTGCTTGCTGATGACATCTTTGCGCTGAATTCAACGCATGCTGTGTCCAGATGTATAGCGACTATTCGTTAGCTGCCACAAGGATTAAATCATGATCTTTGGCCTTAGCCGCGAGGATTGAGATGTGCCACTCAGCGTCCACGTTGGTGCATCCACGTGCAAGCGGTGGTAAGAGAAAGAGCGCAAGCTTTTATACACTAAGGAACAATAAACGATCAACTTTACGTACTCATCCGAAGACATTGCTTACTTTTGTGGTATACCAATCTGTGTGACGAAGGAATCAACCATGCTTTTTATGCATTGTTTCCATAAGCAAAGAACTGATTACAACGAAGGATAGTAGATTGAAGTTGATGTGTACACTTCGCGCACTGCGACTGGCACGCCGCCGCGCGGCCGTCAGAGCAGGCAGTCGTTGAGAGCCCGAGCAGAACCAAACGCTCTCCCAATGCCCGTTAGCACCTAGTTTATCGGAATCATGAAATGCTGAGTAGTCGATTGTACCAACAAGTACACTTCGAGTCCTGCGGGAACGAAGCTTTACAGTTTCTTGACTCGTCTCTGCTTTATTGGGTCGCGAAATAAGGGAATTACGGCTGGGCGACGTAAAAGCCTTTGGGTCTCGCTCCCTGTGCCCTCTCGCGTTCTACCACTGCATCCTTGAATTGGTGTGAGACACCACCTCCACAGGTGCAATGTTCCGGCTGTCATAGAGCTGGTGAAAAAAGAAGCATTTGCAAGGTATATTTATTCAGCTCACGGCTGATGGATTGTTTTATTGGACCATTAGTAAATATTAACTCGTCGTCTACCCTTTGCAGTTTTGTGGATTGCAGCAAAAGGTCAATTAGTGCTTTGCTGGGTTGATAGGACCATCAATTAAGGGGCAGTCTGAATTACATAGCATATTACCGTAAACACAACTAGCCGCCTAGCCGTGCTATGTGCACTCGATATGGGATAAAACTAAGACATTGGTTAGGTAGTTCACCCTTCTTAAACTGGCGCAACCTACCTCGAGGGATCAGCCATGAAATCGGCATTGCCTGGTTGTATAAATTAACTTGTTTATCAATTCAAAATGTTTAGCAATAGATCGTTTCCGAAGTGACTAATTAGCTTGCTTTACGAAACAAAAACCGCCAGGCCGGCGCTGAACACGCAGAACTGTCGCAGTGAAAGCGAGGTGAGCGGCCTTTAAGAGCCTTTTTTTAACTATTTGGGTAGCTGCTGCAAGCACACTTGCCAGGGTACCCACTACGACATTATACATTGTGTAGTAGGCCCGCATTCACTATGGCATCCTTCTTCATTCTTCGGAGAAGCGTGGTGCCTGCTGTACACTTGCAAGAGACTTTGTGCCATTTTTGTGGTGCTGTGGCTCACGACGATGAATTATGCCAGGAGCTTTTGTAATCCCCACAATCCCGCACAATGGATATGCGCCACAGCTAATAGGCGAACAAGATCAACCTTTTTGTAAAGGGTTGGAGCATTCGACGACCCACGGCGCGTTGCGCAATTTTCATTGCGACACCTGGTTGTTCCTTTGCCGGTCTATTACGCTTTATTACTCATAATAACGCGATTACTTCCCGACATCAAGCGTTCTTAGGGCCAATTTGAAAGGGCGTTCCGAGAACCGACGAGGCTCAGTAGTAGAATACTAGGTTGGCACGCTGGGCACCCGGTTTGATTCCCATTATGTTGTTATTGGTGATTTTTATTTAGTGTCTTCATCAGACTACATCCTGCACGTGACGCTTGTTGTGCTTTTATAACAGCTTTCCATGTAAAAAAAAAAGACTGATGTTGTTGAAGCGTAAGCTTGGATTGACAACCTTAGCATTGAACTCGTTTCGTTGTGCTTAGTAAATCGCATACGGCATCGCAAACTCTCGAGTGGCTAAAACCCAGTTGCTGTAGCCGCAAATGAAAGAACCACCAGAACCACCAACAAGTGAATCCAATCCTTCGCAGTGGTTCATCTAGAAGCCTATGTCTTTGATTGGTAAGCAATATCCATCTCTGTAAAAAATATGCAGGGCGTATAGTAGCAGACCTACAGGATGAAAAAAAAACAACGAAGCTTTGCGATTGTCGTAGCTAGAAATCTGCATTCTTTTGTGAATCAGCATAATAAGCAACGCAAGAGATTGTGAATTAGAGAAATGTGGTCGTGGCCAAAGTGACCGTGCCGTCGTCCCCACTTAATTTGCAAAGTGAAGCGAAAGAAGAAACGGGGCTGTGGCGCCTTTCTGGCTGAAATCGTAGAGCGTTCTCTTTTTCGCCCGTGCCTCAAGCTTTTAGCTGAGCAAATGCCGAGGTAAAAACCATGATAATGATACGCGATGATGATGCCGCGACATTTTCAAACAAAGCGCTTCGCGAGAGCCGGTGACTGAAAATCGCCGTGGCACCAAGCCGCAGCAAACAAGTACGCCGCCTAGCCACCCACCATGGTTTCCACGCTGCATGGAGTGGCCGTGGAACCATCGATATTTCTAAATGCTCTGAGTATTTAGCAAGTACGCGGATAGTGGGCACGCACCAAGAATAATCTAACTGTGAAAGAATGACAGGTTACCGCGACAGTTATGGAGTATAGCATCTTGCTTTACGCACACCTGACGCACGCATTTAGCCGTCCTACTGACGACGAGCAGCAAGGCGCTCACTAACGCCTAAAACGTGGTCCCTTTCGTGCAGGTTTTCCCATTTATTCATAGAGACATTAAAGAAGAATGTCTCTCTACGATATCGTTAAATCTTGCTCTAATCGCTAAAGCGCCGGCCGCTTGTGCCACCATAGCTATCAAAGCAATAGGCGCTGCTGTCTACTGAGACTCTCAACGTTGCGCGCCCGCCGCACCACAACTGGCGCAGCGAGCGTATACGGTGCCTCGATGGAGGCGCGCTCACATCGAGGCACCCTAGGCGCGCGGCTTTCGAGGCACTCCCTATAGGTACCAAGCGAAGTGTTCACTCCACAAAATCCACTTTCATGACTGTTCTATGTTTCGTTTTTTTTTTCTCTGCATCATTTGTCTCGTTATCATTCTTTCTGTCTTCGTCCGTGGACTCAATTTGCCGTTGCTCATTGAAAAATGAGTTAGCTCCTTAGAAACGGAGGAGTCGGAAGGGAAAATTAATGTGCGCGCGTGTCTCTCCCCCTACTCCCCCGCACCCTTATTTTCGTTCTTCTCAGGTACCCAGTGCCGAGCCGCAATGTTCCAAACTGAATCGCCGAAAAAGTGGCGACGATGGCAGATTCAAGACCAAGGTCAACACACCATCCGCCGGTAAGTCTTAATTAACACGCAGGTTTGTGTATAGAAATTTGTGCGCGTCTCAGTGCTTAAAATTGCGGGCAATAAGGAAGGGCGAGGAGGAAGTTTTACGGAGCGCAGTGCTTTTCTGCGCGAAACCCTTCTGCTTTCGCCGAGCACCCGTGAAGGCGCAGTTCGATTGTGGCATACTGTCAACGCAATGATTTATCTGCGTCTGTGCTCACACGATTTATTGTTAGTAGCAGTAACAAAGCGCCAACTCGAGTAAACTTTGCCAGAAAACTGTAGTTTTTTTTTCATTGAGCATGGTTACCATTGAGGGTCTGCGATAAAAACCAATGTGTTGACAAATCAGTCTGGAAACCTGAAACTGATGATTTCATTGCTTATACGATGCTTACTCGGAAGTGCGACCTTCAGTCTCACGTCTTATGTGAACGCTGTGTGAAAATTCACTCTTCCGCCTCAAGTAACAAACTTCCGATTATTCCATTACAGCTTTACCTTTCTAGTTCGCCTCTTGGTAGACATCCAAATTAAAAGAAAAATGGAAAAACAAGCGAAAACGCTTCCAAACTGTAATAGTGGATACTCATGACTCTACGCTGACACGCGTTGTCTGCGTATACTGAAATTCATTTAAGACATCGCAGACACGGAACAGCTCATGCCTGCTGTTGTCATCACGAAGATGCAATAAGTGGTTGACCCGTTTACAGTAACTGTATACATTTGGGGAACACCTAATGCTACCTGCGCACAGTGCAAAACGTCAGCGTGTAAAGAATTAAGAAACAGCCGACTGCGGAACACACTAGAAATAGTGACGCAACGCTGGCTGCGTATACACGACAGAAAATTATTGAAGGGCGCTTCTGACACCTCCAACACCTCTAACAGGCTTTGCAAGTGGGATGCATAGTCTGAGACAATCCCAGTGCGAGTAAATGATAAATAAAGACCCGAGGGGAGACCCAAAGAATTCCTCGCATAAAATTTTACTCTATGTCAAGTTTCATTAACCAGTATGTTTTTTTTTCAAGCTTTTAAGTGATGTCGCAGACTTTTGATAGCGGAACCTCTTTGAGAGCTGGATAAATGTCATCATAGAGTCGCCTACAAGCCTATCTGACCTACAGCCTATAATCAGTTACTATAACCGTAGACAACATGGAGGCCTTTCTGGACCAGTATCGCACACTATGAAAACAAGCGGGGAAGCTTATGTAACAGCGTATAAGATTGCCCGAATGGAAAGAATTGACAAAGCGCTCCTCTGTTATTGTATCAACCGACCCAGGTCAGCCTTCTAATGTGCCCAAATACTCCATCCACGAATCTGCCGTGGATATTCCTAAATCCCCAGTATTCCCCACTGATTCAATAATAACAGAAAAATTGTGCATGAGTATTATCGCATGTGCTATAGAGATCGGGAAAATCTACTCACCACTGGTTCACTAAAAATGAAGGAAACACACGGGCAGCAAACACCACGTAACATTTCTGAACTGACGTAACCGATAATTGGGAAATACTTCAATGAAACATCGGGATTAGCCCAGTGTTACCGGAGCCACATGTTTCAGGTTCGCTATTTAGCCGTCTGGGTGGCGAACTGAAACAGCGATATTTCTAAACAATTCTGTTCAGGGCCACATAGTCTGAAACGATGCAAGGGAGTGAACAGTGCTTGGCTGTTAACTGTTTCAAAACTATTCAGATTACAATTAAAATGGCGTATCTTGCGCGGATTGCAGAGTGATGGGTGCCTGCATATATTTTAGTGTTTACTTGGCGCAAAGGATGGCTATCGGTAATGGAAATTCTATGAGACACCTCGAGAATGCTTGCTTAGTCAAAGCAGTAACCTAAATAGAATTACGTGGTGCTGGTGAGCCTATTGTCACATTGGCTACTTCATTATTTGTTTCGAAATGTCATGAAACTCTTTTGTTGAAATGCGAAGCGACCTCTGACGTTTGAAAATTTCATCTAGAAAACAATTACCGCCACTCTAGTGTTAGGAAGCTGGAGCAAGGCTCGTTCAAGTTAATATGGACGAGATTGGGCCTTTTTTATCTTCCCTCACTTTCGAAACTTGAAGCCGCATTGTACTCTTAGAGATGTTGGCTCAAAATATGCTCGAGTGGTCTCGCTTAAAACCAAGGTCGTAAAAGGTGATAAAAAAATGGGTGAGTGCGTACAAGTTAAGTTGATATAAGAGTTGGTCTAAAGCAATAAAGTATAAATTACTTTGTCACAACCACTAAGAGCTGTTTCAACGATCATTACAGCTGCGTGCGGAAGAATCGTCACCGTTGAATTTTTTTCTGTTCATCCTCGTTGTAGTGGAAAAGCCGGAAGAAGTACAGAAAGTATTCCCTCATTCGTTAACTAATACGAGCATTTGATGGTATAGCAGCATCAATAAACTAGTTGCTCAGTGATAATTAAGAGCATTAAGATAGTGAGGAGAAAAACGGCAGAATGTAGTTACTGTGTCGGCTCGGGTAACGTTTGGACCCTCTCACAGAGGGCGCTTGCTAAATCTCCCGTTTTATCCCTGCACAAAGCATCGCACGAGAGACGTGGTGCATTCTTTTTTTCCTGGTTCTGCAGAAGACGCCGAACCAGCGAGCGAGCCGGTGGACGTGGACGCGAGCCTGGCGACGCTAACGCGCTTAGCGCACAACCCCGAGTGCCTGGACACCATCCTTTTCGGTCTTCAGCGTCACCTGGCGGCCATCATTGAGCTCACACTGCTCGTGGACGGCGACCGGCTCCAGCGTCCACTCGCGGCGCTCTTCAACCGCATCCTATTGGTGAGTGAGGAACGTTCATTGTGGCCTTGCTTACCACCTCCATATATATACACGTGTATCGGCCTTACAATAGCTACATCGCATTCACTGAGCCTTATCGAAACTGCAAATAACGGCTGACCAAGACTCGTTTCATCGAACATACAAGAAGGCAAAAGGGTGTTAAAAGGGTGTGTGGTTCGTCCTTTTGGGGACTAATGAGGCTGCCACAACCAGTAATCCCTTTAAGGACTAACGGCACCGGGTCTATCAGTTAGTCCCCGCAGATAAGCTCAAGAGACTAACATTTAGTCCTCACATTTACACCTTAGTGAGTAACCGTTAGTCCCACAATCTACCTCAAAGGACTAACATTTAGTCCTGAAGTTTGCACCTTATAGGGCAACTGTTAATCCTCACATTAACACCTTACCGGGCAACCGTTAGTCCTCACAGTTGCACCTTGCGCACGAACGGTTGATCCACTCAAATACTCCAATCGGGTGAATTTTTTGTCCCCAGTTCAAACATTGTTTTTTTGTTTATTTTCCGCCAGGCCTAATACTTTTTTCGCCTGTTTTTCTGCGCAGTGAGCAACAAATTGCGCAGTAAAGAACACACGAAAAAGTAGTTAGCCACCTATGTGTAACTGCTTTCGCAGTCACGGCAACAACAAAAGACAAAAGTGAGACATCGAAATCTTTTATTTTTCTACATACACATGAAGTTTCTCCATTCTTCTAAGTGAATTCATGGTGAAGTGTACAAGTTCAGTCTCGTTGTGAAATCTTGTTCACTCCTTGGGGAGCTCCTCGGACGGAAGCGACAGATGATAGGCATTGCAGACGCCAGCGCACGCAGTTTTCTGCCTGTTGTGTTCCCACGGCTGCACGTACAATATAGTAAAAATAGTTAGACACACGTGACAGAAGATGAAGATGCACGCATATGACAAGTACGTGCACGTTAATATAAAAACAAGCGTTAAAATATGACACACAAATAGCTTTACCTTCACATGTCACACAGTCCTTCTGAAGTTGCTCTGATGAAAGAGATGGATGACAGGCATCGCAGACGCCAGCGCACACCGTCTTCAGCACGGTGTATGCCCACGGCTGCCCAATAAGTATGTAAAATTGTGAGTCACACGTGACAGAGGATGAATACAAATTGATAAGAGAAATACGTGCAAGGTGAAATGAAAACATACGTGAGATATGACATGCTAATAATTTAACCGTGATGTCACACATCGTCAAAGACTCATTTAGATCCCCGTAGCGCAACAGCTTAGGAGCACCGGCCGCAGCCACAACTCCGTGACCCACCGTGCCGCTAACAAGTCAGCGAGTCCTAAGCGAGCAACTTCGTTCAGCTCGAGCAAATGAACGCGAGACCAAGCACAGCGCTGCACGCGGAGTGTCTGCCGCCAGCGAACTTCGAACAGGAGAGCGAGCGTACGCTTGGCCGCCGCCACGAACAGCGCCGAGCTGGTTTGGAGCTAGCGCCGAAGAAACGGACGGTAATGCGGCCCTTCTCCACAAACTCGAGCGAGTGCAGCGCGCAAACGCGAGTCTGCCCCTGCGGCCAACAGACGGCGCAGAGCTGCTTGCGACCGACTGACGGGAAAGACAACTGTAATGGCGACCAATTTTCAGTGAGTTCCGATGCGAGCGAAAGCCCCGCCAACCCGTGCTGGTGCACTTACAGCGTGCGACATACTACAACCAGGCTCTT
The DNA here is from genome assembly GCF_043290135.1 of Rhipicephalus microplus. Classification (NCBI taxonomy): domain Eukaryota; kingdom Metazoa; phylum Arthropoda; class Arachnida; order Ixodida; family Ixodidae; genus Rhipicephalus; species Rhipicephalus microplus. The sequence continues at coordinate 45,547,516 of NC_134710.1, read as the reverse complement.
TACGAAAACCCGCTACGTGTTTTCGACGACTCCCAACACAGCGACGAGGTCTCAGCCCAATATCGTCAGCCCGGAGCTCATCGCGGCGGCGAAGACAGGCGAGCACTCGATGAGCGAGCGTATGGGAGGCCGACGGCAATGGCGGCCAATTTCCAGGTGGTCGCAAAGCACATGCGAACTGCAGACGCCGAAGCTGACCTTCACGATGCATTTCGTGCATGCGATATTCAACACGACCAAGCCCGTTGCCGGCAAGCGTGATCCATATCGCACACGCGACAAGTAGAGTCGAGTAAAGAATGATAACCTACTTGCCTTAGAATGCAGCGCTGTTTTGTGCCCTGAGTTGGACTGAAGTATAAATCCGATAGGCCTGTTGTCTTCTCGGCCACCATATCGGCCACCCCAACTGTTGTTATCGTGTGTTGCTCGTGACCAACGTTGATTGATTGATAGGTGGGGTTTAACGTCCCAAAACCACCATAAATGATTATGAGAGACGCCGTAGTGGAGGGCTCCGGAAATTTTGACCACCTGGGGTTTTTTAACGTGCACCCAAATCTGAGCACATGGGCCTACAACATTTCCGCCTCCATGTGACCAACGTTACTGGAAGTAACGTTGGTCGTGAATACCTTGAAGCCAGAGATATACAGCGCGGCGTGGTGACGTGTCGAGGCTTGCTCCAGACTTCATGGGTACAGTGAAACGCAAAAGCAGCAGCCCACCCTCAGCCAAGCGTACACACAAGCACCACTTCGTAATTCTTAGATCGTCGAATCCAGGTGGCCGTGGCCGAGCACTCCGAGCGCGACGCAACGCGAACTGTCGCCGGCAAAATACGGGGAAAGACTGAGCCAGCAGAGGAGGAGAAGGGAGGAGAAGCAGGGATGGTCACCTTGGCAACAATTTTCGCGCTGCCTGCAATCCGCGGGCGGTTCATACCTTTGGCTGCTGCTGCTGAAAAACATTTATTTACAGATGTTATTTACAGGGAGGGTGGGAACGGTCCTTAAGGGGCCGCCCCGTACAAACACTAGGTGGGCTCCCTCTTACGGGAGCCCATTGGCGTTGGCCGCGGCCCGGGCACGCTCGACCAGGGCCCGTTGGGCCGTCAGGTCAGAGCAGCCGAGCAGGGCTGCCTCCCAGTCCTCCCGCGAAGGGTTGGGTAGTGGGGTAACGTTTGGGGTTTTTTGGCATGCCCACACCATGTGGAAAATGTCAGAGGAATTTTCCTCACAATGCGGGCACTTCCCCGTGCATGCGGGGTCAAAGTGTTTTATGATTGCCGGGCACAATAGAGTTTTAGTATAAAGGCGAAGGAGGATTCGCTCCTCCGCCTTCGTGAGGCCCTTACAGGGTTTTGGATAGACGTTATGGCCGGATTGATAAAATTGTGTGATCTCCTTAAAGGTGTAGGCAGGATTGGGTTCGAGTTCCGGATCGGTAGGGGACGAGGATGGTGCCCGGAGAGTGAGCGCGCGGGCAGCGGCATCGGCCGTCTCATTACCATCGAGGCCCGTGTGAGCCGGAGCCCATATGATCGTTCGGTGCGCGGGGGCACCTAGGTAGCTGCTGTTCTGCAATATTTTATAAGCACGGTACGGAATGTATCCCTGTTCAATATTGCGACAGGCACCCCTTGAGTCGGTGATGATGACCCTCGAGTCCTGATCTGCGGCGGCTAGTGCGATGGCGATCTCCTCCGCGTGCGTAATGTTATGTGCACGGAATGTGAGTCCGTTTACAACGGTGTTTTGGTGGACGACCGCAGCCGTATACCAACCACCGTGGTGCGGGCCGGAGGCGTCCACGTAGAATACCCCGAATTTGTGGCCGTAGTGTCGAGCCAAGGCTTCCGCCCGCGCGAGGCATCGGCCAGTGTAGTCGTCTCGGGTCATGTTAGCCGGAAGAGGGCGCACGTGCAAGGAGTATCGCCAAACTTCTGGAATCCGTACGCGCTCTTCCGTGTGTATTGAGTGATTGATGTGTAGCCGGGCAAGGAGGCGGCGACCCGACGGTGTTTTAGAGAGTCTAGTATATTGGTTTGTCAAGTGCGCCTCTCTCAGCTCCTTGAAGGTGTTCACCATTCCTAAGCCCAAAAGGCGCTGGTTAGAGGTACTGACAGGAAGGTCGAGGGCGCGCTTGTAGATTTTGCGGAGAATGACTTCGAGTGCATTCTCGTCGGATTTGCGTAGGTGGAGGTATGGAGCCGAGTACAGGACTCGGCTGGTTACGAATGCATGCGCCAGCCGCAAGGCATCTTTGCATCGTAACCCCCCGCGCTTGTTGGAAACCCGGCGGACCATCCGGCCCACCTGGTCCCCCACCTTACGCAATTTGGCCAATGTTGTGTCTGCTCTGCGATTTTTGTGTATAAAAAGCCCCAGTACTCTAATCTCATTGCGTTCGGGTATTGGTCCACTGTGAAGGGAGAGGTCGATCTTTGCGGTGCACTTTGGTGAGGGGCGTATGCACGAATTCTGATTTGGACGGGGAGCACTGAAGGCCGCAGTGACGGGCATAGTCATCCACGATGTCCGCCGCTTGCTGCAGGCTTGCCTCCATGTCTCCTGCCGAGCCGTGTGACGCCCATATGGTGATGTCGTCGGCGTACAGCGCATGCTGTATGCCTTCGACTTTCGCCAGCTGAGCGGGGAGTCTCACCATTGCCACACTGAATAGGAGGGGCGAGAGGACCGCTCCCTGCGGAGTCCCTCTCGTGCCTAATCAGTAAGGGCCGTGTTCAATGTCCTGAATCCGAATGTATGATTGTCGGTCAGTGAGGAATTGTTTAATATAGTTGAAAGTGTTTTGGCCGCAATCCACCTGTGAGAGATGTGTTAGAATAATTTCGTGGGTCACGTTATCAAAGGCCCCCTTCAGATCCAAAGCGAGCACAACTTTGTCATTCAGGGGATACTCGACTGGATCGAGGATCTCATGGTCGAGCTGAAAACAAGACATCTTGCGCGGACCGGTGTGGGCGGAACCCGAACATGGTGTCTGCAAATGCATTTTTGCTCTCCAGGAACGCGGACAACCTGTCGCGCACCATCGTCTCCATTATTTTCCCACACAAGAAGTAAGGGAGATGGGGCGGAGGTTGTCCGTGTTAATGGCTTTGCCCGCTTTGGGTATGAAGGTGACCAGGGCGGTCTTCCACTCAATTGGTAGGCTTGTTTTCCCGATCCAAATGAAATTGATGTAGGCAAGGAGCATGGTGTAGGCCGAGTCAGGAAGATTGGCAAGTAATTTCACGGTAATTTTATCCCTTCCCGGCGCCGTTCCTCGCCTCATTTTTGCTAGGGCTGCCTTCAGGTCGTGTAACTGGAACAGTTGATCCAGCTCCACGTTCTCGGTACCTGCATACGAGTACGCCGGCCCTTGGGAGTCCTGCTGAGTGCATAGATATTGGTCTCGGAGTTTACATGCCAATTTGGCTGTGTCTCCGTCGAAGCTGTGAAATGCTCGTTGCAGATGCTTTTGTGTCTCTGTTCGAGTTTGGGTCGGATCAATCAAGGCGCGGAAGAGGCGCCAGGTACTCCGGCTGGACATTTGTCGAGCGGCCGTGTTGCAACGGTTCACCCAGTTAGAGTCAGCGAGCTGGGCCGCGTACTCTGCTGCTCGCTGGGTGAGCTCAGCGATGCGAATTTTGAGCTTTCGGTTGTGTTTTTGCCGGCGCCATCGGCGGACGAGGCTGCGCCGGGCCTCCCAGAGGTGAAGGAGATGGTTATCCACCGCCGGAGTCGCCTCGGAGAGTTTAATTTGTGTTTCTGTGGAGCGTAATGAGGAAACCAGTTGCTGGGACCAAGCATGGTATCCTTGCTCCTCAATGGGTGTCGAATTGGCGTATATTTGCCGAAACTTTGTGTAATCGGGTAATTCAGCCTCTCCGTAGGGTCTTGCCAAAGGGTATGTGCGAATGGTGGTGTTGAGTATGCAGTGGTCGCTGCCGAGGGTCTCTTCAGTGTTGACCCAATCCGCATACTGAATGTTTTTTGTGAGGGTAAGGTCCGGACATGTGCCCCGGGTCACGGAGTTACCCACGCGAGTTGGATAGGCAGGGTCGGTGTGAAGAGTTAGGCCCAGCGTGGACATAAGTTCCGCCAATTTACGTCCACGTTTCTCTTCACGTGCATACCCCCAGAGTGTGCTGGGGGCATTAAAATCACTCACAATCACCAGAGGGTCCCTGCCCGCAGCCTTTAAAGCACGGCTAAAAAGGTCTGCGAATGTAATGTTGCTTAGTTTCGGTGAGCAATAAATGTTTAGCACGTGCAGTGGTGGGTCCTGTTTACGCAGCGGAAGGAGTGTCACCATCACGTACGAGAAAGCTGGCTTAAGGTCGAGATCAACTAGGTTGGCCGTATAATTTTTGTGCACGCAGATGCAAGATAAAGGGTCCTGCTGAAACGTAGTATAGTTTGTGAGTGTGGCAGCACTCCCTGGCTCCTGGAGGGCTACCACAGCAGGAAGGTTTTGAAATGCTGCGAGGAAAAGCCGGAGGTTGGCGCGCTTAGTGTGAGCCTTAAAGCCCCGACAGTTCCACTGGGTGATTTGGATGGGAGTGGCCGTATTGGATCGTGGGGACTTCCGAATTCTAAAGGTGCCCACCATGGTCAGTGGAGTTAACGAGCGATTGCAGTGGCGGTGCTCCCGAGCCAGCACTCGCGGGGAGGGGGGTGTCCTCAATTCCGGAGGCGGAGCAGCTGTCATCATCCTCAAATTCGATCTGTCGTCGAAGCGTTTTAAGGTACCGGCCGGACACGTCCTTAATTGGGCCGGCTCGTTTGGTGAAACGCGCAACTTGTTGGGCTATCAGGGTAGGGATGGTTTCTGTCATTTTAGCAATGGCAGCATTTACAGCCGCTGAGATTTGGGTTTCGAGGACAGTTATACGGCTGTCCATACGGACCTCAAGGGTGTTCACACGAGCCTCGAGTGCGGCAACCGCGTCTGCCGCCCCCGCCCCGGTCTCACTCTCCATTACCTCTACGGCGGGGGGAGGAGGAGGGGAGACTAGTTGGGTCTGTTTGGCCTCGGCTTCCGCTAGTCTTTTCTGTAACGCTTCGATTTGTGCCTGAAGTTTGGCAATAATATTTTGGTCGGCGTTACGCGATGAAGAGGGGATGATAGGGGGGGGATGAGGAGGCAGCTCTACCCGTACCCCCCACCTGCTTTACGTTTTTGACGGCGTTGGCCCATGGCCCGGCTTCGCCGCATGGTTGCGCCGTCGGCTGCTTTTCGGTTCCTCCAGTAGGGGAAGCGGGCTTGTCTGTCTTGGCGACTTCCCGGCGTGGTGGCTCACTGGGAGTCTGATCTTTGCGTCGTTTCTTGGACGCCCTTTTGGACTTTTTAGCCCTGTTGTGCGGCCACCTTGGAATTACGGTACTTGGCCGTACATGCTCGAGAGTTTGTGGCGTGTGCTCCACCGCACACAGAACATAGGGGTACACATTCATGAGGGGCCCGCACCCCCTCCTTCACAAGCGGAACCTGCTGTCACACAGGCCACACGTATCCGGTCGTGGGTTGGGACAAGTGTCCATCCGATGACCGACGACACCGCACTTGCCGCAGGCCGGGATCGTCCGGTAGTAGGGTTTGACGGGGATCAGCATTGCGTCGTAGTGAACAAAGCGTGGCTTCTCCTTGCCGGCGAAGGTTACACGCGCCTTGTTCGATGTGCCAAATTTACGCACCTCGACGATGGTGCCTGACCTCCAGCGTACGCTCTCTCGGAGCGTCTCCGTCGTATCTGTGTTGCGGACTACGATAACTCCGTGGCGGACATTGCTACCATCTTGTCGCAGGTACCCGTTGAGCAGAACCTGCCTGTGCTCGATGTTTACCGCGAAGTCCCCGATCATTTTGTCCGCCGTGTCAGGGTCGGGGGTGCTTTCTCAGAGAACTGGTACGGGAGTCCCGTACCAGTTCTCTGAGAAAGCATCATGCAATGAGATGCACTCTCGTGGCTTTACGACTATTACATAGTCGTCCGGACTCGGTTTCGGAAACGGGCGAGGCTTCCATTTGGTGAGAAACTTGCCCTTGCGTCCTACAGCGCGCGAAGCGGGAGGCTGCGTTTTGTCAGCTGGCGTGCCGGATGCCGAAGCAGCGGCGGACGCCGCCTTCTTGGCGTTGGCTTGCGAGCAGCGTTCCACCGCGTCGTTGAGAGCTTGGCTCCGAAACCTCGGTGAAGAAGCAGAGTTTGGCGTTTCGGAAATCATAATCGTTTCCCACGTCATGGCATGCGGGTCGTATCCACGCTGCTTGAGAGTAGCGTCCATGTTGCCTCGGAAAGCCGGTCCCACGCCGCCGGGCGTTGGCGTCGCCGTTTGGCCTAACGGCGTCGCCAACGTGGTCGGGTGATGATCGGCCGTAAAGTTGTCAAAAACGGGCCCACCTGGATGACACTGGTATCCACGTGTTGCCTGTGAGTTGCCGAAACGATTGATGTTGGTCTTGACGGGGTACTGTGAAGTTGCCCGTGGTTCCAGCCGAAAATCAGCGGAGCCCAAGCGCAGCACGTCCTACATCATCGCGCGCTTGCAGCGCCCCCCCTCATACCTTTGGAGCGTGTGGTTTCGCGCGGCACGCTTCCCTCTGTGGTTCCTCCTCAACGGTCCATCCGTTCATTGCGTGCGCCTATTAGGCTCCGTTACTCCCTTTTCGGGTAATTTTGCCTTAGAGCGTAGCGACTTTAAGGGCAGCTTAAGACGCAACCCATTGTTCGGCCCACGCCATGCTCTCCGATAATCCGTGGCGATGTGCGATGTAAACAAGCCGTAACAGAGAACACGTAATCGTATACTAGTGTATGTGGTAACTATATGGAAACAAAGTGAATGCGTTTAAACTATTTGCCTGCTACGAATCGCTCACAGGTGTATATTCCTACCCTGGCTACGCTGACAGTTTCTTACATGTATTTGAAAGAAAAACTTGAGCTGCTGTACGCATGGGAATCTGGGATGTGTGAGATTCGGACTTCACTAAGTTTGTATCATTCACGAAGAGCCCAGGCACCTCGAAGACGCGTCAGGTTTCAACGCGTTCCTTGCATCAATATCGTTGCATTCGTACTGAAGGAGCATGTAGTAGGCTATTTCTTTTTTACTTTGAAACTTCTTCGTCGACTTGCAATTTTATAAAGCCTAAAAATAAAGAGCGGCCGCCAGACTAGGACGGCAGAGTCCAAGGCTAGCGTTCATTCTGCCGTTGTTTTTCGCCTATTCTTTTTTTTCGCCATTTGGTTATGTTGTAAAGATGAGTGGACATTTATTCTAGAATATAATACGCGTAAATGAGCGGCGTTTCCAAACGTTTGGTTTTAGAGAAGGTTTAATTGCACAGTCGTATCCGCTTTTTAGCTTGAGCCTCACTCAATACCAGCCAACACAAGCCTCGCAGTCACATCTACCGGCATTCCCATAGCGGCAACAGCGTCCGTTAAGAAATTCGCCTAGACGGTGGCGCCAAATTTTCATCTAGGTGTTATTGCGAGAAACTCTGGTTTCGTCAACGTCAGTTCAATTTTACAGTGGCATGGGCATGATTATCCAAAATAATAGTATACAAGCACACGTGCGATAGCCACTTAAAGCTATACGTGCTCTCATTTCTGTTATGTGAAACACTTTTTGCAAATTTCATAGCAGATTGTCAGTACTCAGATGAAGGCATTTTTTCTCAATTAAGCATCGAGCCTTACTTTTTCAGTAAGTGAAACATGAAGCATGTGGGACAACAGACGTAACCGCTCTCGTACAAAGGAAAAGGGCAGCTTCATGGTTTTCTGGATGGAGCTTGCACAGCACTCATCGCTTCTCAGTGAGCTCATCTTGCAACAACACATATTTTTTGGGCGGGCCAGTTGTTACATATCTGAGCTTCCAAACAGCGTGCAAAGACGGGACAATGGAGTGAAGCTTACAAACTCAGCTTTGCATCTACATGCTCTATTACGCTGTACTATCTCTATGAGCTGTTCTCACCCTACCTTGCGACTCAACGCAACTTTTGAAGTATCGACACAGGTGCACATTTTTGCTCCTCTCTATAGCATTTGCTCACCTCGTAATTTGTACAGTAGAACAGTAGACAGTGTACTGTATAACATTACAGAATAGCTCACAGCGCACTCAGCGCACTTACCAACTAGCCCAGTGAAAAACGTTGTAGATCATTGCAGTGGTTTTTTTTTATTTTTCGAACATGTTTGCTGAACACGAAGTCAGTTCTCTTTCTTCTGACTCTAAGCTTACTTGACAGCAGGCTAAACCTGCACTATGTGAGAGCTCCGGAGCCGTGTCTACTCTTTCTTTCGTCACCACGTATATTCTCCCTAATTGGCTCCCTTATGTTGATGCATCGACATGACTGTTTTTCAGCCCGCGGGCAAGCGGGCGTAGATTGTCCGAATGACAGCCGATCTGCAGCGTTGGAGTCATAGATGGCGCGACCGGCACACCGGGTGAGACAAATTGCTCGCGACACCGTGGTCTGCCCTGTGCATCGCAGGCTGCCATCGGTGCGAGATGAAAATGGTCTTATGATCGATACTTCGCGTCTCTTGCGTAGGGAGCCCCGCTTCATTTGCTGACGCGAGCGACTCGTGGTGTCCGAAAATGATATCGGGCCCGTCCACGTTCTCGAGCAAACCTATATATTTAGCACGACTGCTCGACTATAAAGGTCCTGTCTCTGCGAGCTCACGATCCATTAAAACTGCTTTGTGCATCTCCACTCATGCCGGGTAATTGAGAACTATAAGGAATACTGAATATAAACTTGATCGGTTCTGCCTCCCATTATTAAACTCCGTCTCATCTTTATTTCAAATGATATAACAGTGTACATTATTCATTTATTTTATTTTGCAGCATACGGTCGGTATTTCTACAGAGGTCTTGAGCAGGAGTGGTGCATAAATACACAACGCAACAACACAACACAAGCTCAAAATATTGAATTTCTCATTAGAAAGAGCGGTAGATACATGAAGCAATATTCTACGAAGAAAAAAAAACATTAGTAAGATGTACAAAGCAAATAAAGAGAACGAATTCTACGATAGTCAATATCCACATACATGGCATAAAAATGCAAAAAATATACCAAATAAGAAATACAAAACCTATCTCCGATTATTCGAACACAGTGATCAAGAATCGATAGCATGCGAGCACACGGCGCTACATGACACTTCAAGCGTAACTGATGGCGCTTATAGCGTTTCTTTTCTGATCACCTGCAGAAAATAAGCAATGTTGGGACGTTCTACAGCATCAGCAGATAAAGAATTCCACTCGGAGATTGTGCGAAGAAAGAAAGTGTATGTGAAAGTGCTTATTCTGTACTTCAGTTCGACATCCTTTTTTTGTGTGATGAGACCGAGTAAAGCGGCTAATGGGACATGCTATGAATGCGGATCGATCAACGCTTAAGGTTTTGTGAAACAGCACAAAACGTCAAGTTTTTCTAGCCCCGCTTTCAGTAGGAGGTAAGAAAGTGATGTTTTCAAACCTAAACAATTTATTTCATACTTTTAAGTTTAAGTTTATTAGAGATCGTCGAAGGATCTCAGACCGCCGCTGTATACTCAATGTGGGTCTAATTAACGTCCTGTAGGCTAATAGCTTTATTTCAGTTGTTGAGCGACCCGGCGTGCACCGAAGGTATTCGAGTAGTTTTTATGCTTTTTTTAGCAATGAATGTTACATGTTCATTATAGCGCAAATCGGAGGTTATCATCACTCCTGAATACTTATGGCGGCGCATTCTACTTAAAGGCTGATTACGGTCTCTTGAATAGGCAAGACCACATGGAGAGGGGGTGTACCGCCACTACTAATATCTTATCTTTGCACCATCACAAAGCCCCCAGTCGAAGGAGGTGACGCTGCAGTGAAAGATCACCCTGCCCCCCCCCCCCTTTTTTTTAATGGAAGCCCCTGCGCGTGCTTGTGGTCACTCGCATTGCATGTAATTCAATACGACAGTACTAGGAGCAATGCCTAGTCTTCATAAGTATAGGGGTACGTCGTAGATAGAACGACCGGCAGATGAAAACAGCGGATCTATGAGGAACAATGATTGTAACCGTCGTTGCTTCTCTCATCGCAAGCCTATGATTGTATATAGGCTTGCAATGAGAGAAGCGACGATGGTTACGCGGGTGCCGGGCAAGCCTACCGGAACGCTAAATTTTCTCCATCAGACTTTTTTGTACGGAGAAGGTAACTTAAAGTAAGCGTGGTTGATTGTATGGGCTTCCTGTCAGCAACGCTGAAGCTACCGCTTTTGTAAGCTAGTGATATTTTGCTGTGGCTTTATTCTTTCAGCCGCAAGTCAACCGGTGGAACCTGTGGTTATTTCTAACTTTTAATTTTTACGTGGCTATGCTCATCACTCACAACGTCCCCTAGGCGGCGAATACCGCTGCGCAGACAAGACTATAGTACTTGTTATAAAATGAACAAGTCTGGCCCTGTGTTTAACTAACGAACGCCTCAGGTTTCTCCGAGCACAAGTTCGCTAAAGAAAATGTGAAATGTTTCAAAGGCATGATGTTTCGTTGTATGCTGGTGACGCTTTAAGAGCAGTATTTTTGCTAATAATTAGGAAGCGAACGCATTGCGGCATAACGTATATCACTCCAGGGCATCTCAAAAAGGTTAGTAGATATGGTTTGTGCCTCTTCAGCTTCTGAAAATGCAAAGCGCGTCTATGTATACCTGAGAGAACTCGTAAGACGAAAGTGCATCATGGGCCACACTCGTGGCAATGTCTCGCGCAATGGCATGGCTTGTAATACAGACAAGGCAGCATCACTTATGAATGGAAATATTTTCTGTATAAACTGTGCTGGATAACGATGGAGAAAAAGGTGGTATCTTTTATGTCCCTATACGCTCCTGAACGATTCAGCAGTAATGGATATTTGTTTCTGTTTATGTGCCTTAATTAACGCTTTGTATTTTTTGCCTAAAAAAGCGTAAACGCCTTAAACTGGAGAAAACCGAGTGAGTTCACACGATTATATTTCTATATTTTTGCTTTTAATGTTTGGCAAAGCCACGCACAGTCCTTGATGCCACCCCTTGGAAAGCTGAAGTACCAGTATAAATAATAAATGCTGCCGTTTATTTTTGGCGGGAAGCTGTTCAAACATAAAGCCGAGAAAGCTGTAGTCCATGGCCCCGTTAGCTCATTTGTTCGTGTTTTACTGAACTAAAATGGGAAAAACTAAATGAATAAGTGGTTTAGCTAGGCAAGGCCCAGTTATGCAAGCGAAAGCTTGTTTACTTGGTAATGCTTGTTTTCCCTCGTAGCCGAAGAACAGTTTGCCCACTGAACGATACGGCTAGTCGGACGTTCTGTAGTGCGTGCACTCACTATTAGTCCCGAGAAATGACCCGGCACGGTGGTCTAGTGGCTAAGGTACTCGGCTGCTGACCCGCAGGTTGCGGGATCAAATCCCGGCTGCGGCGGCTGCATTTCCGATGGAGGCGGAAATGTTGTAGGACCGTGTGCTCATATTTGGGCGCACGTTAAAGAACCCCAGGTGGTCAAAATTTCCGCAGCCCTCCACTACGGCGTCTCTCATAATCATATGATGGTTGTGGGACGTTTAACCCCATATATCAATCAATTAGTCACGAGAAGTTGGGGTGGCGCCACCTGGCGGGAGGCCTGGGTGACGTCGCGGCACGGAGTCTTCGATCTCCGCCGCGGCGCGCCTACATAATATGCACTCGCTTCGTGCGCTCGTCAGGTGTTCCCGTTCGCTTTTTGCTTGTCTCAAGATGCATTTGAATGACGAAAAGATAGTCGGCAATATTCCTGGTAAAACAAAAAAAACATAACTTTTATATTCTTATAATAATAATTTTACATACTGCAGCCTCAATGAGGCTAATATTGCAAGAGTGGAAAAAGAAACAAAAACAGCAAGAACAAACTGGCATTCATGAACAGGCTTCCAAAATTTTCGGAAATGGTAGAGAACGAACAATTCCGGGCAACATATTCGGGGCTTCTATATTTGAAGGGGAAAAAAGCTGTGTTTGAACATTCCAGTGCGGGTGAAAAACGTTGAAAGTTGAAGTGTTGAGAGCATGGTCACTCCTGGTAGACAAAGATCTGGAAAATTTCAGATATGATTTTAGAGTTCCGAAGTGAGAAGAATTCATTAAATTGTGGAAAAATTTTAGGCGGTCAACATGGTGACCCTTCGCAAGTGTAATGAGACTTAGCTGGAGAAGGAAAGTCGTTGGCGAAAAATTCCCGTCATGTCTCTTGCTTATGAAGCACACATCTCTTTTTTTAACGCATTGTAGTTTCTTGATGTCACAATTCGTATGGGGGTTTCAAACAACACTACCATATTGAAGAATGGGGCAGATTGGAATTTTTCAGGTAAGCAGTTTAGTTTCCTGACGAGCAATACAGAGCGTACGATGTAAATAACATATTATCTTAAGGGCTTTGTTGCTTGTGAGACCAATATGTTTGGACCATGATAAATCATTAGTCACAAGTATACCAAGGTTCCTATATTCGGACACCCTACGTAGACTAACATTGTTGATGCTATAGTCAAAAGTCAACGGCCATGAACGCCTGGTAAATGACATGATGACTGTCTTGGAGAAGTTAGTATTCATTTGCTAAGATTTGGAGCAGCAACAAAAATGAGAAAATGAATTTTTTTCAGATCGGCATGATCCAGTGTAGATTTAACAGTATAATACAGGACGCAGTCATCTGCCGAAAAGGCGTATTTTCACAGAAGTGTGCAAGGGGAGGTCCATAATATAAAGCAACAATAAGAGGGGCCCTAACACAAGACTCTGGGGAACACTTGATGAAACCGGCATCGAAGGCGAGTTAGTAGAGTTGAAGCACCCATATGGTGAACGCTGCAAAAGAAAGTCAGATGTCAAGCCAACCAATGATGCGTTCCTTAGTATAAAAACAATTTCTGGAGTTGTTTAGGATGACATTTAGTTTTAAAGTCCTTGGCGAAATTCGTGATTATGGTATCAAACTCGTCACCCATATCTAAAGAGCCGCTGATGCGATGGACAAATTTTGTCATTTGAGTAATGGTGCTAAGACCACGTCTGATACCGTGCTGGGAAGTGCTCAAAGTTTTGTTGATTTCAAGGAAGTTTACGAAATGTTTGAAGATAATATGTTCTATCATTTTACAAAAATATGTTGTTAAAGAGATGGGCCTATATTTGCCAAATAATTTAAGATTACTTCGTTTAAATGAGCGAAAAATGGAAGTACGTTTCCACGAGGATGAAAGTGTCACTGATGTGAAAGATTTCCAAGAGATAATTGTGAGGTATCTGCTACACCAAAGAGCATATCTAACTAGGAACGCTGTCGCAATTCCATTGATACCGCATAATTTCTTGGTGTCTGAGTTTTAAATTAGATTGAGTACGCCCTCTAGTGACACTGACACACCGTCGATTCCAGGTTGTGATTCTGAATGAAAAGCAGGAATTGTCGTAAGTTGTTAGTTGTAAAGACTGAGTGGAAGTGGGTGTTGAAGGTTCAAGCGATTATCCATGAATCGGAAACTGCAACATTGTTAATTGTCATCGGGCGTGTTGAAGCAGATGGTAGGATTGATAGCCTTCCAGAATTTACGGCGATATTATTTCATTAGCTTCGGCAAGGTAACCGTGTAATAATGTTCTTTAGCAGCTTTCATTTCAGCAGATACTTTTTTTTAACGCTCACAAACTGGTGAGGTTTTGTCGAGTCACCAGAGCACCTTCTCGACGTAGTCTGGCCACACGACGAAACAAATATAAGATATCTCTAGTCATTCAGGGTATTTCAGTGTTCATTTTCTTTGTTTTCAGAGAAATGAAACGATTATTACTTACTAACAAGGCCTTCGAAAAAAGTAGATAATGTATGGACATCACTGGTAGCGCTTTTAAGCTCAAATTGTTGAAAAGAGTCGCAAAAGGCGTCTGTAATTGCTTGATCATCAGCGAGGTTAAAATCAAGAAACGTGCAGTTCGTGTCATTACATTTTGGGACAATACAAGGAACTGAGAACAATACAGCGTTACGATCGAATATGTCATGTACAATATCATATTCAAAACCAGACATAGCTAAGAATGTAGTGACGAAAATCAGATCAAGGACAGCAATATTACGAGTCGATTCCTTAAAATTTGATGAAAGCCACATAACGTGATGTTCAGTAGCTCTCTTTCGATGAATACTTCGTGTCCACTGACTGTCATATTGACCAGTCTATAGCAGGAGCATTAAAATCAGTTAATCACCCATGAATATGTCAGATGCCGAAGTAACGTAGCTTTGAATAAATTGGTTAATGTTGTCTAAATGTTCGAAATCGAAACCAGGTGTGCAGTAAACGATCCCGATAGTCAAAAACATGTTTCTTAAGGGAACCTTGTACCAAAAGGACGAAGTATTCGATGGTTCAGAAAGCACTGAACAGTTGAGTTGAGACCGAAGGTATAGGGCAACACCGCCCCTCTCCCCACCTTTCTGTCTTTCCGAACCACCTTGTAGCCAGATAGAATCATTGCAGAATCGTGAACTCCATCGTGCAGCCAAGTATCAGAAACGTTGACAATGTGTAGGGCATAACAGGAGACCAGAGAAAAAAAATGAAGTAATTACTGACTACACTTCTGGCATTGATATTTATTATAGATTGTTTATTGTGAGTGCCGCTTGGCCAAGAAGAAGTTGGGTGGCCCGTCAGTTCATTCAATGATTTTAGTTAAATTTTAGTTAAACCAGTGGATGATCTGACAAGAGTAGTAAATGAACTGTCCTAGCCATGTCGCACTTTGTCAATGAATACACAAGCAAAGCGAAGTTGGACAGATGAGACGTTATCCCTATGACAGGCGGATGCCTCCCACAGCTTCTTACGAATATTGCGAACATGGGAATGAAGTCTTATGAATCCCGGTATCCAGCCTTTTCAATTGCTTCTGTTCAATCGGTAACGGGGCTTGCACTCGGTCGTAGCCGAACATGGAATGGGTGTACAGGTCTGTGTCGCGCTTTTGGCCCCAATGTTTCATTCCAGGCCACGGCAGCCGCATTCCGATGGGTGTTCAAAGCAAGAACAGGCTTCTGCATAGATGCAGCAAGCTTATTGCCGCATGATCATAGCGTGGCCTTGAGACGCAAGACAACATATTTACATTATAAGGTTGAGTTGTTCGACGACGATTCCTTTAAGGAATATGAAGTTTTTCTCTCGTATCTCTTATACCAGGGTTATTTGTATCGGACGGCTCCATGTATCTATGGAAAGCACTTTTACTGGTGTGCCAAACCCCCCGCTCTCTGCTGCGCCCAGTCTCGCAAGATACCTCGAGTGTGTTCGCCCTAGATTACTGCCGCAACTGCTGCTTGTTTTCCTTGCGTGCTATCTCATTCACACTGTTCTTTAGTTTCATTTTCCTGTCGCAATAATTTCGGTGATTCATTTCACTAAACTTATTGAAGCGAACTGCGGTTGAGGTTATGTGCGGAAATTGTTCATTATCGCTGTCAGACTCTGTCTTAGTGCAGCATCGTAGCAACGGTGCAGACACGCTCGTAAGTAGGAGTTTAGGTGGCCACCTTGTAAATTAATTTTCCTTGTAGTTGATCGACGTGCACCTGTACGTAGATATGACGTGTGAGATCAGTCGTCGCCTCATCGAGGCGAAGGATATTTCATTATTTGTTGACGTGGTCGTCGGATGTATTTTCTCTTGGGGGTTGCAAACCAGTGTTGCATCGCGGGTGTGGTAGGGGGAAGGCACTGGCGGTAGTTTGGGTGAGGGAACGTGCTGCCGAGGCTTGAGGGAGCCAGAGCCCCTGTTGCACCTCCCTACCCACGCCCTTGTTACTTCGGCTACGTCACTGATTGCGCCGGCTCGACTCTCTTTCGTTTCATTTGGAATTGTTGCTTTCAGAGGTACTCCCACATGAAATTAACATTACCGTTCATGACGTGGTGGTAGATCTGACCATAATTTCACGCAAATCAGTGCATACGACTACATAATCCTTGGCGACTGTTGAGAAGAAATCTGTGCAAATGATCCGTGTGAACGGGCATCTCAACATTTCCGGAAAGGATGTGTGTGTGACAGTATTATTTTTTTATTTATTTTGTGAATATATTAGGTGACTGCTTATGACAGATAAATTCATGTAAAGTGTCCTGCGAGAGATAGCGCCATTTTGCCAAATATTTTACATCAATTCAAGAAGAGGGCGTAACTTGCTTGGTAAACCATGATCTATTCAGTGAATTGAAAACGTGTTGATTGCGCTTGTGATATCTCGGCACGCGTACGATTTGACTGGGGAGTCTATGCCTAGTTGTAATCACGTTTTCACTCCTTAGCATATTTTCTGAAAATTAATTTCATGGTGTGCGCGATGAAAACAATGAGCGTATTGCTGTGCCACATCACCATTTTCACATCAACTCTTCCCTTCGGAAGGGTGTCTGCCTACGCTAAGCTAAATTATGACAACTTTCTACAGCTTGGATAACTTTCACTAGTTGCGAAACCTTCCACCTTGCACCCGACAGATGTGTGCCGCGAAATTGGGGAGTAACCACCACCGTATCGCTAAAAAGCGGGTCCACGGCGGCGCAGAAAAAGGCGGCAAGCTGTGGCTAAGTAGGTGAATCCTTGCCGTGACGTCACATCCCCTTGACTGCAGCGATGGCAGTGTTCGTTCTCGGGGCTTAGATAAGCCGTCGCCGGAGTCGCCAGGCCCCTAAACTACCGACAGACGCTTGTGCTAGCGTGCTCCTCTGCTATCAAATGGACGCGCTCCTTGCGTTTTCACTTCGGACGCTGAGGAAGGGCATTCAGAAAGGTGAACAGACGATTCAATGAACACGTTCACTGCACACGCTCGTTCACAACTGCTACGCCACAAGTAAATTTGGCGTGGCTTGTCTCGGGGTATCCGTTCTTTGTTTTAAGGCCACGCAGAGATACTCAGAGAAACTCGCTCGACTAGGCCCGTAAAGCAGAATCGCTTGTTGGGCAAGTTGGGGATGTTCATTCTTAAAAATTTGACAGGGTAACGTGTTAGACAGAGCCAGAAAAAAAAGGACGCAGCGCAGAACTCATAACAAAATTTTGATGACTGATTCATTTGTGTATATGTTCTTCTTTTTTAGAAATGAATTTAGTTGTGAGTTCAGGCGCTGTGTCATTTTCTTCTTTCTGTTTCTGTCTGACCCATGGCTCTGTGAATCATTCAATGATAAGCCATTAGAACCTTCGCATTAAAAATATTTCACGTAGGGGTTCCTCTAGTAGGCTACCTAGCACTGTTTCGTCATAATGCTTCACCTGAATCGGAAACTCAATAAACAATTGTATCGGGCCAGTTGGTAAGGATCCATATCTTGCTAGGAAGCGCAGCCACTATTACAAAGAACACACAACACAAGCGCTTGTGTTGTGTGTTCTTTGTAATAGTGGCTGCGCTTCCTAGCAAGATATGGATCCTTACCAACTGGCCCGATACAATTGTTTATTGAAATACATTTCTAGTTCTGCGGGCTCTTCACCATTAACGTTAAGCGCTTGTGTTGTGTGTTCTTTGTAATAGTGACTGCGCTTCCTAGTAAGATCTGAATCGGAAAATCATGGTCAACTCGTATAGTACTATGTATACATACCCGAAACTAATTACAATGGCATCTCTCTTCACTATTAAGAGATAACGTTCAGGCAATTGCGTCTCGTTGGAGATAACCCTTGCAGTACTGCCCTTATGACATATCTAGTTGCATCTCTCTCGTTTCACTGAGAATAGGCGCAGCCAAACGGAGATGAAGACGTCGAATGAACACTGAACCCTCGTTGTAGAGCAAGCACGGCACCCTTGCTCTGCAATGCGATCAGGTGGAAACGTGCTCACGCACCGGCCCGGATCAGGAAAGGTGCGCATGGACGACGAGCGCGGCAATAATTTAGCAGAGCTTGAGATGTGTGTAGGACGTGTTGGTTGTACCACTCACTTGCGCGCCACATAGCTCGTGTCAGTGAGAATCGAGAATTCTCGACAAAATAATTGTAAGAGCAAAGTAGTTGTTAGTCAAAGTTCTCATGTGTGGCGTTGTGGTAGCGCTGACTACGTGGCCTCGTATTGTGGCGAGAGTGAACCTCCGTAGAAAGGGGAGGGGGGAGGGGAGGCTGCGTACGCGACGAGAACCAAGCGAGAGTGCGGAGGATGTCGAGGAGTGAACGTTCGAAAAACGCGACAAGATGGGGTGATGGAGTGGCACTGTGGAGTGTAAAAAAATGGCGTATCAGTGACAGTGTTCCGGTGTTCGTGCTTTCAAAAGGGCGAACATTTCTCATTCTCTCGATAAAGAAAGCGCCCGACGTGAGCATCAGCGAGAGTTGAGGCGAGAACGGGCAAGTCGTCGCCGAGCCAACTGCGGTGTTCGTGCAAGAGAGGCCGAAGCTAAGTGCCAACGAGCGGAATACTTTAAAAATAACATAGAGGTACGATATAGCCTGGTGAAGGATGGGCATAGGATTTGCGGTTACGAAGCGTTCATGAAGTGCAATTGGCTAAATGTTTTATTGATAACCTTTTGTGACTGCAGAAACATTAAAGTTTGCAGATTACAGGAGTATTTACAATGCGATTAATAACAAGGGTACGCTACATGTATTAATTAAAAATATAAAATACAATCTGCAAAGGTAGCCAACTGAAAACTTAACTTTTTGCAATACGGTCATTTATTCATGAGTTTGTACCATACAGTTTGACAAACTTTTCATAGCACAGGCATACAAAAGAAACCAAAAATCTTTTTTTTTTCAATTTTAAATTGAAAACACACTACCTGGTGGTATCGTTACAAGCACCCATGCTAAGCCTTGAGTCGAGCTCACGTTGCCAATTCGTGTAATTTGTAATAAAACTGGAACATACATACTAGACTCAAGTCAAGAGAGGATCAAATTAATCTCAAGGACCACAAACTTAATTCCCATGCGTACGCGAACATTATCAACTGGCACAGGATTATAAGTGACAAATATGACAAAGCAGTCAAGGTTGTCACGTCAATTGTTCGAAAGCGCCATAGTAGCAGTTCATATTAGCCAGTAGTCTTGCGTTTCTCGTGAGAATTAACGAGAGTACATGTCACTTTATGAAATACTGAAACCTGTCACGTCGATTGATCAAAAATGCCTGTCTAGCTACTCGTAGTAGCCTGTAGTCTTGCATTTCTTGTCGGAAATAACGATAGTACACGTCGCATCATGGAATAAAAACGAAAGCAAAGAAGGTTGGCGTTCATGAAGAAGAATCACGAAGGCACTCAACAGCACTGAGACACATCAATGAAAAGCACATAACTAACGATAGATGGAACATGCGAAGTGCATGCGCAAACAGAATCAAGTGACTCGTGTGACAGGAAGAAACTAGCGCAGCGTAACTATGCGCTAGTGCTTTTTATGGCCTCATCTCGAGGCTTCGCACAAGTCACTTGTGGTTCTCTAACGAACCAACTAGTCTGCAATGATGTATTGTATATGCTGGTACCTCAACTGGCACGTGTACGAGAAGGGGTAGAAGCCGCTGCGTTTTAAATGAGTTGCGTTCTCATTAGTACTCTGAGCAAGCTTTGTACGAGTGCACTCCGGTACAGTCGTGTAAAGGAAAGGAAGAAGTAAAGAAAATATTGTGAGGTGAACCCAAAGGACACCCGGTTGGGGGTGGCTCTTGTAAGATACCTAATTATTTGTAGAATACCGTGGTTCATTTTCTTTTGTAACTGCTCGGCGTAAAACAAAATTAAAATGACTCATTGCTGTCCCGTGAAGTTTGCGAAATGTCTCCCTTTGAAATGGTGTGGCTAAAGAGCTTAGGGGCATTTGCGCTCTTATATATGTGCATGCATAAAAAGAATGTCATTCCAATCACAACTTGTCAGTACATGGTATTTATCTTCTTTCACCCGGAAGGACATTCCGCGTGCGAAAGAGTAGGGCCAGGGAGTTAAGCAACATCTTTTCGTGGAGGGCAAACCAGAGGAGACTGTGATTTGTTTAACCATTGGTGAATGCAAGAAATTTGGAGTGGCTCACCGTCGCACTCAGCACAGCTCCTGCACAACTGAAACAAAATGGCATAAAAAAATTGGAGTGATGTAATAGTAAAAGCAAATGAACACGAAAGGACACTCGAAAAAGATAGATGTAGCTGGCGTCGAGCAATATACTGTACGTCCGTAAGTACCACGAAAAGAAGTGATAATTAGGAGAAAGTAAAAACAAAAAACAGAAGTTTAAACTAGCCGTGTAGGGGCCCGGAAATACTTTTTCAAGTAACCATGGAATGAATTCACTGGAAAAGCTTATTGCCGCACGAATTCACCGCCGCAGAAACTTTAAGAATCCATCCAGTGCGAGTGGAGTTACAAAGGTTCGTCGCATCCTGCAATTGCATTCTCTCTTCTCTCA
Organism: Rhipicephalus microplus; assembly: GCF_043290135.1. Lineage (NCBI taxonomy): Eukaryota > Metazoa > Arthropoda > Arachnida > Ixodida > Ixodidae > Rhipicephalus > Rhipicephalus microplus. Next base: position 45,526,973 of record NC_134710.1, on the reverse strand, counting down.
TCCCGACGAAAGCGCTGGAAGCTAAGCAGGGAGGGATGGGAGGGGCAAACAAAATACGTCACCCGTGCCTCGTGACCTTGAGCACTTTTTTTTTCTTCGAATGCGCTGCTTTCTCAGTGTGATCGCGCACGCACGTGTGGATAAGTAGCGGCCTCCCGCGGCGATCTCTGTAACGAACGAGCGTGCCACGTTCAAATCAGCCAATGGCTGATATATAGGCTTGCTACGTGTGATTTTTGGCCATATTCCGGCATTTTTCGAGAGGAAAGAAAGCCATTTTTCGCTGACTTTGATAATTTATAGTGAATTCCCGGCCGCGTGCTGCGCTATATTATTTGGCTCGCGTGTTGTCGGGAGCCTCTACTACCGATCAGCAGCGTTTTCTGATCATGCTCAAAAAGTGTTGCAGGGCCCCTTCAAGAAACAGCGCTACTAGACCAGCCAAAAGCTGACTGTGGGAACCCTCCTTGGTGAAAGCGCTGGCATTTCATCCCTTTTTCTCGCCTCGCGCGGCTGGCAAACTGGTTGCGGCGGCTCCGCGGAGTGTCTCCGTCCGTAGGCGCGGCTGATAAGCAACGGTGCGTGACAATCAACGACGTGGAGGGTTTTTCGCAGACGTTTTACCTTAAACTGTAAGAATGTCGCTTTTAAAAAAAAGAATGCATAAACTTAAAAAAAAGGTTTATGAAGATGGTATATATTCTTATGGCTGCCAGTTTATACGTAGCATGTGTTTCAATTTCTTTAAGCTTTCTTGGAGCACAGCGATCTTCTCGAGCAGCTGAATAGCTCCGCGTCTGTGATACCGATGATTCAAATGGGCTAGGAAGTCAGCCCAGTAATGGCACTATTACTGAAAATGGCTATTTTAGTGAAAAAATCACAACATATCCAATGGAGTGAATGATGATGAGGGGGGCAGAGCGTCTGTCTGTCTGTCTGTCTGTCTGTCTGTCTGTCTGTCTGTCTGTCTGTCTGTCTGTCTGTCTGTCTGTCTGTCTGTCTGTCTGTCTGTCTGTCTGTCCGTCCGTCCGTCCCTGAGGAGCTTCGCCACTAAAACCAGTAACAACACAGTGATAATATTTCCAAAGAAATATACACACAACGCCATCTATTGAGCAATATATAAACTAGAGGTGGCTACATACGTACTACATATACCATACTTTATACAAACGCAGGAGGGAATTACCAACATCCTGAGGAGCTTCGCCTCTAAAGTACTGCGTGATGCAGAATGTGTGCGTAACAGCGTTTCACAGCTAAATAAAGTTCCCCAACTGCAGTCGGTGGTGTCAGTATGGCTTGAGCTTGAAAATGAAATCGTAGGTGGTGAGCCGGCGAAAAGGGCTAAAAGCGTGTTAGAGACAGTATCGTACTAAGCGTCACGCTAAACGTAGCGCACTGGTGGGTGATTCAAAGCTTTCCACCTGTCACAAAGGGCTCAACCATGATTTGTAATTATTATCAGCCATAACATCGAGGAAGTGTACAGTGGCGTATGTACATATTTACAGGTACCTTACAGGCCCTTGGTTAGGGCATTGAGTAAGGGGGGCTAACAAAGACATGTACAACAAGTAAAAGGGCGAAAGGTGCTAAAACGTAAGCTCGAGACATGAGTAACAAATAAACAAGAAATAAGTAAGTATAAATTGACATCATACACCGTTACCAAAACACTAGAAAGATGCAGTTCATGGCACGCAGCAGTTAGGAAGTGTACAATACGTGTAAGTTAAATTGGCACAGATTGTGGTATAATACACTGGGAAAATCATGAAAGTGCTTGCAGGAAGTGTGAACAGTTCGTCCTAAGCAAACAAAAATAAAGCACAAAAAATAATGGGGCAATAAGCGCATTAGAAAAAAAATGTTTGCACAGCATTATGAATGTCATTTACATACAAGAACGAAGCTGTGAACATGAAATTATCAACCAAAATGTAAGACCAATTTGTTGCGGAAGGAAACAGGGTTAGTGTCAGATACTAAGTTATCGGGAAGATCCTTCCACAACGTGATATATTACCTTGTATACAGACAAGTGCATAGCAGGTACATCGCAACATGCGTTTGAGATCCCAAAGTATACCCGACAGCATTTCTGTATTTGTGGGCAGAATGGAACGGCGTCCTTTGAGTTTTCAACAGACTCTTAAAGGCTGCTCATCCAGTTTACGATGCGACTGCTGCGTGTTCTCCGAAGGCCTTAAGTTTTTTGGCTGTCATGGCATAGCGCCACAAAAATGTAGTTGAAATGCTTGAGGCCAACCTCGTACGTACAGTCGGCCAAAATTTTAGCTATTCCGTGCAGCGGGCACTTTTCTGTCTGTCAGCGCCGTGTTATGGAACGAAGCTACGTAAAATTGCTTCGAGAACATGTGCTTTTTGGACATAGACTTATCCTCACCTTTTTTCGCAACTTAACTCAGTGGTATGACAAAGATACACAGAAAAAATTGCCACTCGTGCAATAGCTAATGTTTTGGTTGACTGTACTTACGGCTAATAGATCGTTGTCTTGGTGTAGCTCGTATGCAGTGGCAGAAAGGGCACACCTCAATTAAAACGATGGTACGCCGTGTGCTACATTCTGATGACATAAGGTGGAATCGCGAGAGATAAACCACGCAAACGCTTGGAATCGCACAAAGCAATTGACAAAAGAAGCGCATTTAACGGTGGCAGGAGAAGGGGTGAGGCTGCTGTGTGTCAGCAGAGGCAGCCTTCGTGATTGTACATAACCAAATAGTGGGCGAAACGTGAATGTCCTTCCGTCCACCCACCACCCTTTTACTCTGTTCAAATGTAAGTCAAATATATTCCGTCTCCAGCGTGATGAATCCACTGTGGCCGCTGCGACCTCGCGTTTCAGTAGCGCTATATCGTAGCCTTGGTGGCGAGGTCGTTTTCTACAAATCACAGTGCACTGAAAGCAAATCCGTAGAGGTATCCAAGGGGAACGCAGAAGTCGCTGTTTGCATTCGCGAGACCGGAAAAGCGATTCGCGGAGAGCGCGGCCCGTGGCCATTTGCAGGAAGAGCGCCGTGTCCGGTGACACGGGCTCGACGGGCCGGGCACACATGCGCGGCCGATGAGGAGAGAGAGCCGCATTCGGGCCGGCCTGTGTGCGCGCAGAGACGGTGATCGTGCACGGCGCGAGAAGTGGCGGCGAGCCCTGATGGTTCTCCTGGGTCGCATCCGCCGCCGTGGCCAGGGTCGCTGGCCCGCTTCCTGCGGTCGGCCACCGCGACGCCGGCCGCCCCGCACACTACAGAATGGGCACGGCGCAGCGCCGGAAGACAAATAAATGTCCGGCCGTTTCGCGCCGCCAGAGTATAACGGACGCCCGTCTGCTGCCGCACCGCCGGGCCCCTTCGAAGCACTTGCGAGGCTGCCATCAAAGTTGGCCCGTGATTCTCCCTTTGTCTCTGTTCTTCTTATTCCCTGCTCCCTCGTGAAAGAGTGTGCAGCAAGAGAGGAGTTCCCAGAGCTCGGGTAGCATTCGGTGATTACGCGGTGTTATTGCAATGACATAGTGTTAGACAAACAATATATATATATATATATATATATATATATATATATATATATATATATATATATATATATTGCTGACCTGTTTCTCTGTATGGTGAGTACGCCAGTGAATTTTTTATAAATCTTATCTTTATGCAGTTTATCTTGTCACGTGATTTATTCACCTACAAACACACTGGAAGGCCGTGGAACGTCAGCTAGCTGCAAATCCGAGCAAGCGCAAGCTTGGATCACGATGCTGTGGTTTGCTTTCCTGTCTGCTTCGTCGTCGTCTCGCATTGTTCACTACATTGGTCCCCGGTGAAGAGCGTATCCATTCTGGCGATTTAAGGTGTAGCCAGTATAGCGGGGTCGTAAGATGGCTTGAGGCGACTCGCGTGGGCAATATCTCTGCTCCGACGACGTAAGTCATCAGACGGAGGCAAAGGCTCAATCTAATAATTGACTGGCGAGGCATCGGCTAGAATGTGGTAGGGCCCGTGGTATCGGGCCAGCAATTTCGACGAAACTCAAGGAGTACTGGATAGAATCCAGAGCCAAACTAGGGCACCAGGCGAGAAAGTAGGGAGAGGTCGGTCGGTGTCGTGCCTTAGCTTCTGGTGACCTTGGTCCTCGGTTGTCAGTGAACGGGCCATTTGTCTGCAATCTTCGGTGTACCTGGCAATAAAAAAAATTGTGGGGTACTCAAATAAGGCAGGCGTGTAGAGGAGTATAGTGTCCAGCATGCATGATGGTTCGCTTCCGTACAAGAGAAAGAAAGGTGATACGTGAAGAATGGAAGGACGGTGTCCCAATTGGTCTGGTCTGAAGCGGTGTGCATTGTCAACATATCACTGAGAGTGCGATTAAATCGTTCTGTGACGCCAATCGTCTGGGGATGATATGCTGTCATTATACGATGAACGATGTTGCGCTGAACGAGCAAAGCTTTAGCGGCGTCAATTAAAACCCCCCTATATCTCGAAAGTAGCGACACTCTCTTCCGCCCGCGCCTTTTCCTCCTCGATTCTCCTTTTACCCTCTCATGGGCTTTGCTGCGCTGAACCCTCGACTGGCTCGCTGTAGCAGCATTAGAATCAATGCGCGGACTTGTTTATTTGGCGATTTATACGAGGTTCTGTGACCTCAAAAAAAAAAATGCCTGAACGATAGTACGCTTCAAACAGAACACAATGGCTGATATACATTTTAATGCACTTCGATAAATACAAGCGCAAGCACTTAAAAATTAGTACCAACTATAGCGGCTGAGCAGTTTACCCCATCAATGCTTTGGCTGTCCATAAAGTGGAGGAGTGTGAAGGGTTATAATATAAGGGCATAAGGTTTGCGCTCATTCTTTTTCATTTATTGTGGCCCTGGCGAGCTCAAAGAAGGTAGTCTAAGAATAATGTGGTTGTTTACACAATCAATTCACCGAAATAAGTGAACCCGACGCCCTTTTATACCAACATCAACACGAAAAACTTATGTCGTTCTACGAAGAAAAGCTATAGTGGAATTAATGCGCGTGCCTGTATTCCGTCCCAACGGAACGATGACATATTGCATTCCATTACTTCTGCGACTTACCTCAGGCTTCTGAAAAGAAGATTGATTGATGATTGATATGTGGGGTTTAACGTCCCAAAACCGTCATATGATTATGAGAGACGCCGTAGTGGAGGGCTCCGGAAATTTCGGCCACCTGGGGTTCTTTAACGTGCACCCAAATTTGAGCACACGGGCCTACAACATTTCCGCTTCCATCGGAGATGCAGCCGCCGCAGCTGGGATTCGATCCCGCGACCAGCGGTTCAGCAGCCGAGTACCTTAGCCACTAGACCACCGTGGCGGGGCTACTGTTGGCTTCCTAGATCCCATAACATATTCCCACCTATTTCAGCCTTCTCTCCATGCTGAGGGAACCACGGAGACTTTTTTTTTTCAAATTTCACGCAGCACGCGCCTTCTCTTTACAAGAATCGTTGACGACACTGCGTGACTTTGTAAAACCCATGAATTTAGCCCGTTTCAAACTCATGACACATCATCATTACACTTGAGAGAGAGGGAAACGTCTTTATTCACAAAAGCATGGAGAAGGAGGGCGTGGTAGGAACGTCTAGTACGGGGTCCCTAGGACGACTCCAGCGACGAGTCGGGCCTGCCTGTATCAAAGCTCGAAGGACCTCGGGAGGTCCATCGCGGAGAGCATCCTCCTACAGCTTCTCGATACGTAAAGGGTGAAGGAAAGCAGGTAAGGGAGGAAAGATGCTCACAGTGCACTCGATCGAGACATGGAAGGTCGTGGGCGAGTTTACACAGCCGGGGAAACGGTCTGCATAGCACTGCGGGTAGAATCTATAAAGTGATATTAGATTGGGAAATGATTTAGTCTGTAGCTGGCGTAACGTTACTGCATCCTTTCGCGAGAAAGATGAGTTTAAGCCCTATGCACCACGCTTTTATTCTTGTAACCCTGAGTAGTATTTTTTTATATAATGAAACTGACCAGAAGCTCTGTGTTTAGGCGCTCTTTCCCGGGAACATAGAGTTTCTCGACGGGCCTCTGGCGCTGAGATCGTTCAGCAACCACGGGAATAATTTGTAGTACATGGATTCGCCTAGTTTGCGTACTTGCGGGCGGGGGATCGCACTTGTGGTTTCGTTTGTTGCTGTGTTTCGGTTTTGTTTCTGAGGGGAAAAAAACGAATCCTTTTGAACTTTATCAGCCGATTTGAAATGGTAAGCCTAAACGAATAAGGTGGGGAAGAGCAACCGCTGAACATTGGCTGGGTTTTGTTTCGTGAGAAAACAGCTTCAAGCGACACGAACACACACGAAAGCAGAAGTACGAAGATTACACAAATTCTTGTACTACCCATCATTCCAATGCTCTCCGAAGCGCCGTGCGTTGCAGCTACCATAAACACTAGCGCCACAGCTCTCTCTAGTGTATATTTCGGAAATGCTATGGCCCTGAGTTGCCCTTGCGCCACTAAAATCTACCATAATCGAGAAAATTGCCTAGCATAGTGACTCACTCAGAAAAAGCTATATCATCATTTATATGTGCTCATTATTGAACACAAAGGACAGTCCGATAATGCAATACGCATTATAAGCTCCATAGAAGTACATTCAGAGGCTTTCTCCCGATGTTCTGAATCCACTGCTTCCTGCGCACGGCCTTTTTATTTCTCGGGGAGTATAAAATAACTTTATTCATTTATTTGACTTGCTGCTGCAGTGAAACGCGCCGCAGCCAGGCATCACTCCGAAGAACGAAGCTCCGAGTTCAACTCTAAAACACGTTTGGAGCAGGGAGCCTGGGACGGTTCATGGCGTGCGCGGTGAAAGAAGAACGCGCGCAATTTCTTTGGGAGCATTTCACGTGACGTCAGGGTCACCTGACTTGCTGGCAACGCGCACCTCAGCCATTCGGCGCTGCGAATGCGCCGGCTCCGAGAAAAAGAGGGTGAAAAAAAAGAGGAGTTCGATGACGCCGCGATAGTGAGACGGCGTGGATCAAGGACTGTCGTTACTTCCCAAAGTATAGGGGTTTTAGCGTCAGACAGAAAATACGCCCTCTGTCACTCAAAAGTTCATGGGGAGCATCGTAGCGAAGAACAATGTTGCGCAAGATAAAAAACACAACCTCTCTAACGGTTCTTGTGGAGAGTGCTGCCGTCTCCGCGTAACGCATGAAGTGGTCCACGCTGACAATTATCCACCTATTTCTAGAAGACGACGAGGGAAGTGGTCCGTATTAGTCGATACCAACGCGGTCAAATAGACACGCTGGACAAAACAGAGCCTGAAGTGAACCAGCCGGGCGTTGAGGTGGAGCTTTACGTCGCTGACGTGCAGTACTAGCACGTACGTACTTGCAAACAAGTATGAACTAGCCACGCCAGTAGTACCACTGACGCGGACGGTTGTAAGTTTTGAGAGCACCGGAGTGAGCGCTTTGCGGGTCGTTATGGAAAGGAGTACAGCTTTCCGAGCGCATGTGGTTGGGTATCACTAGCAGTCGCCTCTGACCCTCAGACGTGTAATTCCGCCAATAGAGGAGGTTTTCCCGAATAGCGAAATGTGTGGCCTGACGGCGGATATAGTTTTTGAGACTGGATGAGCTAGCGGGCCAGCCAGATAGTCGATGAGTTGGGAAATCCACAGATCTTTTCGTTGCTCTGATGAGATGTCCGCGAAGTCAATCGGTGTCGTGACAGCTGGAAATAGTGACGAGGAAGTTGGGTCAGCTGGAAGTGGCGAGCTGGAGAGCGCATCAGCGTCCATGTACTTTCAGCCGGATCGGTATACAACACGAATGTCGTATTCCTGTAAGCAAAACGCCCAACGACCGAGGCGTCCCAACGGATCTTTCAGCGATGATAGCTACCTATAGCGTGGTGGTTTGTGATAACTACGAAAGGACGGCCATTGAGGTATGTGCGGAACTTCGCCAAAGCCCAGATAATGGCGAGGCACTCTTTTTCAGATACGGAATAATTTCACTCGGCTTTCTTGAGGGTTCGACTCACGTAAGCGACCACGTATTCTTCGTACTTTGGTTTTTCTTAAACCAAAACTGCTCAAAGACCAACACCTTTGTCGTCGGTATGGATCTCCGTAGGTGCGTCAGGGTCAAAACGACGTAGTATTGCAGGCGATGTTAATAAGTGGCGTAGCACGGAAAATAATTCGTCGTACTCGTGTGACCAAGCAGAAATGACTGAGGAGTTTGTCAGTAGATTGAAAGAGGCACGATGATGGAAGCAATGTCGCGCACAAATCGATGAAAATATCAGCACAGCCCAATAGAATATTGAAGCGTGTTTGTGGAATTGGGCTTCTGATATTCTGCCATGGCGCAGAGTCTCGCAAGGTCCGGGAGAACACCCTCTTTGCAAAGGATGTGACCCAGTATAGTGAGCAGGCGTGCGGCAAAATGATAGTTTTTGATGTCAAGTTGAAGGCCAGCAGAGGTACGACACATGGGAATACCACGAGGACGAACAAGGTCAGTCAAAAGTTGCCAAAAAAATGATGTCGCCAAGATAGCAGAGGCAGGTATTTCACTTGTAGCCACGAAAGATTGTGTCCATCATCCGTTCCAAAGTAGCTAGGGCGTTGCAGAATTTGAATGGCATATTCATACAGTTCATCAGACGTGACAAATCAAGTCTTTGATTGATGAGAGTCAGCCATTGGCACTTGACAATAACCAGAGCGTAAATACAAAGACGAGAAATAAATATTCGTCTCCTTGCAAACAATCGAGGGCATCGTCGATGTGAGGCAACGGGCATACGTTCTTTCGAGTCATCCTATTGAGCTGGTGATAGTCGACACAGAATCTGATACACCCATCCTTTTGCGCACAAGCACAACAGGGGACGACTAGGGGCTCTGCGACGATTGGATTACACCACGCTTGAGCATATCATCGACTTGTTTGTTGATGATACGCCGCTGTTAAGCTGAAAATCGATATGGGCGTTGGCGTAAGAGATCATGAGAACTTGTGTCAATATGGTGCGTGATCCTCGCTGTGCGGCCCAAAGATGGTTGGACTTGAGCGCAATCTAAGGAAGAGTGGAACTCTCGAAGAAGGGCCAAGAGTTCGTGTCGTTGTGTTGGCAATAGTGCGGCGGCAACAAAGTGGTGGAAAGAGTATGGCGTGGGAGGTGTAGTCACAGGTGGCGTCATGGCGTTAAGCTGGAGGTGAGATTGATTTCCGGCAAACTCCAGAGAGCGCAGGAGGTCAACGTCGTATATGCTGCCCATACATTCTTCGCGAAGTAAGGTAACGAAAAATGATAGTGAGTTTGCAATCAGCATGATGGTAGTACCTGATTCCACGGAGAGAACGGCAAAGGGCAGGTGTATGCCGCGCCAGCAGCAAAGTACGTCTTACGTACGGTGTTAACAGAACAGTTCCGTCTGAAATGGCCGTACTAGTCAGGGATGCAGGGGTGAATGTTTTCGGTGCTATGTCTGCGTATGCAGCAACGACAACTTTGCGAGCTTCGGGAAGGGGATCTACCAAACAAGGTGTAAGGACGACTTCGGCACGGGAGCAATCTATGATGGCCAAATGATGCGAAAGGAAGTCCCATCAAAGAATAACCTCATGGGCGCATGACGGCAGCACGAAAATTTCGATGATGTAAAGTTCACCTTGAATAGCGACGCGCGCAGTGCACACAGCTGAAAATTCAATGCACTGCAAGTTGGCCGTGCTGAGCATCAGGCCCGATATCGACGTCACCTTTTTTAACTTGTGGCATAGGGTCTCACGGACTGCAGAAACGGTGGCCCCTGTGTTAATGAGTGCTTGCGCAACGGTCCCCTCAAAACTGACGTCCATTAAGTTTTGCGGCGAAAGAAACGAACGCATTGGGCAGATTGACTTTAGTGCAAATGTTTCCTCCGGAGCTGCAGCGGTTAGTTTCCCTCTTCTGTAGTTCGTTTGCGACGCATTGGCGACAGTGAGCATCGTCGGGGAGACGGTGACTGGTGGTTCGCATAAGGTCGTTGACCGTCAGTGCTGTATCGTGGTGAGGAAGATGACATAACAGACCTGTCCACGGTGTCAAATGGAGGAGGAGCTTGATGACAGCGGCGGGCATCGTGTCCAGCGAAACCACAGGTGAAACAGATGGGCCTATTTTCTGGCGTCCTCGAAGCGTCTCAGTGACAGTAAAACGGAGCTGAAGATCTCGCGGAGGGATACGACGCAGCGTTCGCGGTTGTGGTTACGGCATGAGGCGGCATAGCAGGTTGAGCATAAGGCATTTGCTGTTGCGTGGGCCGAGCAGTGACGGTGGCGTACGTCAGGGGCACAGTGACAGGGTTGCTGATACATCGGTGGGAGGGCCGCAGCGACTTGGGTCCGAATGGCGTGTCGAAGGTACGGAGCCAAAGCATGCGCGGGCTCATGTGTCAGCGGCAGCAGCGACAGCTGGCGCGCCACCTCTTCATGAAACAAGTCCTTGATTGTCGAAATGAGCGAAAGATCATCGGTAGGACGGGCAGCTAGCCGCAAGCTTGCGAGCGGGTCTGGCGACGTGATGACTTGACGAGCTATCGCGCGCTGTTCAGAGGGAGATGAGTGAAGGGATCGTGGTGGGGTTTTTCGAGAGCCGCATCTGGAAGGTGCCGTCCTCGATACTTTTCAAGATGTGCCTGATTTTTTTATCCTTCATACATGTAAGAGTTGACGTGGTTGCATAGATTCAACACATATTTTATGTATAGCCCTTGTAGTTCTCGCCTGGTTAATTGCTGCGCACGCTGACGCAAATGCTGCTCGGCTTGAAGCTTGCAAGCTGCTGGTCGTCCAAATACATCGGTAATAGCAGTCTTGAAAGCGGTCCACGTAGTAATGTCAGCCTCCTGGTTCTTAAACTACAGTTGCGCGATATTCGTGAGATAGAACGTGACGTAGCTTAGCTTACTTTGGTCGTCTCATTTGTTACTGGCGCCGACTTTGTCGTACCTCGCCAATCAATCTTCCACGCTCGATTCAGTGGATCTGGTGAAGATGGAGGGATCTCGTTGAGGATACACGGTGCCGCAAGTGACGTGGATGGCTGAAGGTTCCACCTGGAGAGGAGTCTCGGTGGCCATGTTGGCGTCACGAAGACGGGGAAGCGTACGGGAGTGAAGTTCCAGTATCGTACACGGAGTCTACACACCTCCATCAAACGTCACGAAATGTATTCACGTACAAGCGTACTGGAAGGCCCAGGAACGTCAGAAGGCGGAAGAACGTCCGCAGGCCGCAAATCCCAGCAAGCGCAAGCTCGGGTCGCACGTTTGTATCACCGACACTGTGGGTTGCCTTCCTGGCTGCTTCGTCGTCTCCTCGCATTGTTAATTACAATATTTATACTTTAGAAAACTTATCTTGTTAAATGGAAGAGAAGTTTGCTTGTTTTTGAGCATAGGCGCAATCAGACGTAGTTTTTATTTGTGCCCGATTTAGACAATTTATTGAGCCGTCCCCTATTACAAAACCATCTTGCACCATTATATGACCTGCCCTATATGTGCTAGTTGAGCACGACAATACTCTCAAGTCAGCCTCGTGTTGTCTGATTAATGCAGAAAGATATGAAATCTATTTGCCAAGAGCGAAACGAATCTCTGCCACATGTAGAGTATACACAACGACGTTGTGTACTTTACTTCAGAACCCTAAAATTGCGAGCTGCAAATTTATGAAGTAAACATGGCTATGTATTTCAATCTCGTCATGTGGATACCACCTGGGCAGCAACCTTCGCAACCGCGTTCGTTCGTGTCTAATCGAAGATATCAAACAGCGATTAAACGTGTACAATGACCTAGGCCATGTATCTATTCAATAGCACCATGAAGTGACTGTTTTCGACAGCACACATCTTAATTAGAAAGGCGTACGAGGCTTTATTCGCAGGATTGTGAGTAGAAATGCTCGTATGCGCGGAAAATTCACTGACTTACAGATTAGCGCGAAGCTGTGAAGTAACATGTTGATAAAGTTCATAAAGTGAGCGGCACTTGAATCACGAAGATGTCACATGTAGAACTCGCACACTATCGTTGTCATTTTAGTGCCACGTTTAATTTTGTGAACTTTATCAACATGTTACACAAACAAGCCTAACCTTCTAACCTTGCTTCGCAGGAAGTTCATGTGGATTTCTCAGAAAATTTCCAAGTTGACGAAAATTTCGTCTTGGAACAAGACACTTCCGAGCAGTGAATTTTCTGTCTTCATTATCTATCTATCTATCTATCTATCTATCTATCTATCTATCTATCTATCTATCTATCTATCTATCTATCTATCTATCTATCTATCTATCTATCTATCTATCTATCTATCTATCTATCTATCTATCTATCTATCTATCTATCTATCTATCTATCTATCTATCTATCTATCTATTTATCTATCTATCTATCTATCTATCAAATAATTTTTTTCACCGTAAAAACAAAACATATTTACAATCGGTCCAATCCACTTGTATTCATTCCAAGCAGCGACCACCCAACGTCTATAAGCGTTGTAACTATGGGCGTGCACGAGAAGTCATTATAAATATATCCCATATAAGAAGCCTCGCTGCCCTCAGTTTGAAACTAATTGTTTTGGCATACAAAGACACAGCGTGGATTCCCGGTCATCGTGTGGAATATGTTCATGCTTACATGTGTGCCTGTAAGACAATCTCTCTTAGTTTAAATAGCAATCGAGTGTTTGATGAACTATAGATCGTGACGTGTGAAACTATATCCCTTACGTTATGAGTAGCCGTTCAATCATTGTTCCCTCTTTCGGGAAAAAATGCACCTTTGTTTCGCCTTTCACCTGACTTGCTTTATTTATACCCCACGTCCGTAGCTCCAACGAAGACAATGAAGGTGATCCTTAGTGTGCTTTCTTCATTTCATCCGCTTCTGTGCCCAGTGAGGGGGCCGAAACCACATCATGCGAAGATTGCCGTGCGGGTATGAACGTTCGGCGCGCGGTGGCTGCTACTGTAAACGCTCGATATGTCAAAAGAAAGGACAGAGAGGGGCAAAAGCTTCCCCTTCACGTTCAATTACTTCCCAACAATGCGTGCACAATGGGCACCCAACCCGTCTCTCATTTTTTTCCGCTGTTTAAACAGCTGTCAAAGAACAAAGACAAAATCAAGAATTGCGGACATCGCATGTCAGAATTGAAACGGTAATCGTTCTGAGACGGCACGCGGTTTCAACCTCGGGCGTCTCTCATCAAACGAGCCCCCTCCCCCCCCCTTGCAGTCGAGTAGGAGGCATTCTATCGCCGCACAGCTCAAGTACCACGCGGCGCCCGACGTTGGCCGTCAGTGTGCTGCTGCCGCGGAAAGAAATCCCATATGACGGAGAACGCAGACACGGAAGAAACGAGGCGGAGAACAAAAGCAAAATTCCGCAGAATAAGGTTTAGGCTCTCTCAATTTGGCCTTCTCCTATTTACAAAAGTGCGCAGCTTGCATTCCAATGAAGCACGAGCAAATCTCTTGAGCCTTCGACTGATGCGCCAGTATTATATCCGGCTGCTCCGCTCTTGTCTTCGCGTACTCTCTATTTCCTGAACAGCCTCGCTTTATTTCCAGCATGCTCGTGTGGTTTCCGCGTGGGCTGGCCGCATATGCGAGGACGTCGAGAGTAGCATCTCTCAAGAATGTCAGGACCGATATGCGATGTACCTTTCTTCGGTTTCAGTATCGTCTCGATGCTTCGCATAGCGAAAGTTCTTGTAGCAGCCGCCCAGAATGGTGTCTAAAACGGTGCCTCCATATCCTCGGAATATTGTTTCATAATAGAATTCAACGTTATCATTGCGTCTTGCTTTCTCTCGAAGTAAATATACAAAAGCAAAAGCTCTCGGAAGATGTGAAAGGCGATGGAAGCTCTCCGTGCGCGTTCTGTTTTCCTTTCGTAGCGAAATCTTAGCTTATCAGCACGCTTTCCTCAGCCTCTTCTTATCTATCCTAGAAGGAAAGAAGGATTACGTTTTGGGGGGTAGGGGTGGGGCGAGGGAATTAGCTGAGAAGTAATCTAGCAAAATGAATTTAAGCACGCTTTTCGAAGCACTCATCATCATAACCTAGCAAAACTCGGCCCCTAAATTTTTTAGGAAGACTCTGGGAGTTTAGCATATCGAGGAGATTTTGTTTCAGGCATTTCCGGCACACTTTGTAATTTTTAATTTCATTTTTTTTCTTCAATGAAAGTTCATGTTCTCGCACTGCGTATTTTATGTTCCACAAACTGTGTTTCGTAACAAGCCAGCGTGGTTCCAGTAATTGCATCATGCGAGCATAATTCACTGAACTGTCATACTGCATTTGAGCTCTTCTCGAAAAAAAAAATCGCAAGCAATTTTAGGCCGAGTACCTAAGGGAACACGAAATATACGTGTCGACTAAAGATAACAGGAATGCAGCGGTAATGAAAAACAGGGCACTGTGGAATTACAATAGGTATGATGTTGTGAGAGGAATATGGAAAGGGGTCATGGTTCCTAGTCTGACGTTCGACAATGCGGTCTTGTGCATGAGATCAGAAGTTCAAGCAAGATTAGAAATTAAGCAACGTGGAATAGGTAGGCTTGCCTTAAGAGCTCACGTGAATACACCTAATCAGGGAGTACAAGGTGATATAGGATGGACATCATCTGAGGGCAGGGAAGCTAGCAGCAAGATAAAATTTGAGAAGCGGATGAGAGAAATGGGGGAGGAGCGTTGGGCTAGGAAGGTATTCAGCTACTTGTACATGAAAAATGTCGATAGAAAATGGAGGAAGCGAACCAGAAAATTGACTGGTAAATACTTAGAAAACAGCTGGGGGCCAAACCAAAAAGAGTTATCGGTTAAGAAGAAGGTGAAGAAAGCTGAGACCGATGTGTGGAGAATTGGCATGATTAAGAAGTCCGCACTAGATATCTATCGAACTTTTAAGCAGAGAATTGCCAAGGAAAGGATCCATAATAATAATCGGCATAGTTCTCTACTGTTTGAGGCCAGGACAGGAGTATTGCGAACCAAGACATATCGGGCCAAATACGAAGGGGTAGACATGGTATGCAGTACATGCGGAGAGGCGGAGGAAACTGCCGAACACTTGATAATGTTCTGTAAAGGGCTTCAACCTATAGTTCAAGATGATGGCGCTGAGTTTTTCAAAGCTGGGGTTTAGAGATAGGGAGGGCAAAATAGACTTTAAGCGGGTAGAATTAACTAGAAGGAGGTTATCTGATTGGTGGCTAAAGTCGAGGCACGAGTGAAAATTGAGCCATTCACTGCAAAGTACCAGTCCTATACTTCACTATTTAAAAAAAATAAATCTAGTTGTTCGTTCACTACGTATTACGGCTAGGTGGCATCAGCTGCCACCTGACCTTAGGGTAGAGCCACATCAATCCATCAATCCACTACGACGGAGCATGCCAGCATAGAGATGAGTGGCGAAACTTGAGCCATTGCCCCCCTTCCCCCCTGAGAAAGCAGAAGAGGTCTGTGTTTCGGCAAAGCCACCAGTGATGACTGCTACTGCTACTAGTAGTCATCATAATCATTTATTTCAAATCAAACAAAGGAATAAGTACATAGAAAGAATATACAGCAGGTGCTATAGTCATCGACTGAAATGGGACCTTCTGCGCTTGTAAGGTGGCTATTGTACATGTTGCCCCCACTGTTCAATGTTGTAGCTAAGATGGGAATGAACAAAAGCATAATAAAGTGATATGAGAGCAGAGAAGGAGAAATGGAGTGGAGCTTTGTTGAGAGTGTGTACACTGTAGGCCATTTTCTTTTTCATGTTGGAGACATGTAGATGAAATTTAAGGTGGCGATCAAGTTCCAGGCCTACAAATGCTGTGGAGACAATGCTGATATGAACAAAAGACGACAAATTTGGTGTTATTATTGTTAATTTGCAGGTTGTTATTTTCACAGGACGTACACATTCTCAAAAAATCTTCATTTAGCTCATTTGATAGTGTAGATATGCAGCGATTAGAAATAAGGATTCTCATGTCGTCAGCAATAGACACAACTAGATCAGAGGCAAGTCATTAATAATACAAATTAGGAACAGTAGGAGACCTAATACGGCCCCCTGTGGTACACCCATCTTAGTACTTACTTCTTCAGAATAAGAGCCAGATACATCAATGGTTTGTTTTCTATCCTTTAAATAAATCTGTATAAGGGGCAGAGGTGGACCAGTTATTCCAATAGCTTCAAGTTTTGCTAAATGAATGGGGTGATTAATAGTGTCAAATGCTTTTGAAAGGTGTATGAATATGAATGCTACAAATTCACTTTGATCAGTCACTTTTTTGAGTAACCGGTAAGTGTTATAAGAGCTACATTTATTGAAGAACCGGAGCAAAAGTCATACTGATAGCAAGAAAGAATACAGAATTTATTCATGTAAATTGTGATTCACTTGTCGATTATTTTTTTTGTAATGCAATATGCCTGCTTGTGACAAGTTCTCTGAAACACTGCCATATTATCACGGTCCTTATCGGTTTCTGAGCAGTGAATGTAAAATTGCTTGGTTTGTTTGTAGTTCCATGCGTAATCACGCACACCTCTAATCTCACGCCCCAGATCGCACACCCCATATCGTCCCAGAGTGTATCGACAGCTGTATTTCAGAGATCGCACCCATTGGACAGTTAGAGTCAATGGAAGTACACTGGAGCACAAGCTTTATGAACCACTCACTAAAAAGTTCCTCTCATTTTTGTTTCCTTAGCGTGCAAGGAATGTGCTCCCATTAACCTCTTTGGTGGTCATTTCTACCAATGAGGCAAGAATCTCGAGTCGTACTTTTAATTGGATGATATGGGGCGAAACACAACAACATAACAAATAAGGTTGATCCTAGACCGTGCCAGGTTCGAATGCACTGACCATTCACGTAGCACATTGGTTTTCATCCAACCACAAATCTTTACATGCATAATTTTACGCCATTGATGCCCAATAGAATTCTTCAATTACTGCGACTTCGAACTTATTGGACGACGGTGGTTGTAAACACCATCCACTGCGTACAAGGGAAACAACACACGAAACTCAAAGCGCCGAAAGAAATAAAAACACACCAGCAGTCATCAGGCAGCCCTTCATGGGCGTGAATTAACTCAAAACCAGCCAGGGCAGCAAAGTATACCGCCGCGGCGGCAGGTTCTAAGAAGCCACATTGTTCCTAAGAGTGGTCCGGACCACTCTTAGGATTTTTTTTTCAGCCACGCTGTTTTTACGCACCATTTTGCTTCGTGAATCCACTTACGGGCACTTTTCCGTGACGTAAGCAATTATAGCAACTGAATCACCATCGCTGACATGTTCCCGGGCAGTCAGAGCGCGCTTTATTGCAGCGGCCGATGTGACAACGATGGCCTCTTACGACGTTTTTTTTTTAGTTTCGTGAATCGATTTACGCAACAAAATTTCTCTTGCGCAAAAATGTTTTCGTAAGTAAGTTTTGTGAATCCGGCCCCTGATTTGTTGTGGCTGTTGCCTTGCATCATGCAAGCATGAAGGCCCCATTTTAGTATATATGTTTCTTGTGTGTTTAATCTGAAACCACTCTTTAAAACATAATTGTGGTGATGCATCATAATTCAGGCACAGTTTGATTTCACAGCTGCTTGCTCACTTCACAATGTAATGTTTCCCATGCTATTTTTACAACCACACAGATTATAATAAATAAAATAGGCAGGTAAATTGTATTTTTCAAGTCTGCATGCATACATGTTGAGATGTAGCCTGCCTTCAGCAAGCTTTTTGTAGCCTGGAAATTCGGGGTCTGAACCCCCTTTAACGGGGGTCCTAAAAGTCTTGCCCTTGCGCATCTCTTTCTCACATATGAATTCACTGTGTTTAGTGTATCTAGCTACAGACATAACAGGGCAATGCAATGTACTCCACCATGTGATTGTGTTCTTGTGTGGTTTTTTTTGCCAATGCAGTCACTCTGAGAGAAGAGTGTATAGTGTGGAGATATAAATGCCTAGTAAGGTGACTCATGATGTTTTTCGTCTCCTGCTCTACGGCAATCGTGTATTGTCAAACAAATAAATAAATAAAAACACAGGGTGCAGCTATATAAAGAAATCAAATTCATAGAAGAATTAGTGTGTGAAGAACATAGGCTGAATTGTTGTCTGTATTGTTTATGCTTCTTCTATTGCTTACTCAACCACACTAACTAGCCACTGTCAGCCACTATTCAAATGAGTACTCGAAGTTGGAAAAGTTCCCATGTATTTTATTGGACGTTTCAGCGATTATTAGGTGTGAATACACTTTATAAGCGACCCCAAACCATCCACCGCCGTCGGCGGCGTCCGCAGTCTTCTCTCTATCTTTAAAAGAAAGAGGACTTGGCGGGCCGCAGCGCGACGCTCTACCGAATAAGCCACGGACGCGACGCTGATATCGGTGTCAGTAACGCGCCTTATATCTTTAACGCCACTGCGCGCGTCCCCCTCCCCCTTCGCTCGCTCCTCCGCTCTCCTCGCTCGCTGCAGCTGCACGCGCGCCCCTCTCTCTCGCGCGCCCGCCTTCTCTCTCAGTCTCCCGTCGAGAGCGGGTCGTGCGATGGATGTCCCGGAGGCAACGCTACCATCAACAACGAATGCAGTACAACCGAATGCCAGCGCTGCACCTGTCGTTGGAGGTGACGGTACCGCGGTGGTTTCGCCGACGTTGGAAGACAAGGCGGCGCTGCGAAGGGCTCGTGATACCGAACGTAAGCGGGCGAAGCATGCAGCGGATGCCGAACTGCGTGCTCACGAGGCCGAGTGCAAGCGGGCGAAGCAGGAGCGGATGCCGAACTGCGCGCTCGTGAGGCCGAGGACAAGCGGGTGAAGCGTGCAGCGGATGGTGAACTGCGCGCTCGCGAGGCCGAGATGAGGCGTCAGCATCGAGCCGCGAACGCGGCCCAAGAAGCGGAACGACAACGCAAGCGTCAGGGGGAGAAGGGCGATGAAGGCTGACGTCAAGACGCCGCTCGCAATCATCAACGGCGAGTGGACGTTCTCGAAGCCGTTCGAGCCAGTGAACGTGCCGCGCGGGAGAGGGTGCGAGCCCTGGACTTTGCTCGTCCGGACGCGCGTTTCAAACGCGACTTTGTGGATCGCAGCTCTGTCTGTCTCTCGAGTTTCCGACCACGATCAATGGTGGCTTCATAGACTTGGCGTTCAGTAGGAAATGTACGGTACGCTCCGTCTTGCCGGATCCGCTCACCGTACATTTCTCGAATCACAAAGCGCTGGAACTAACCGTGAGCTACAACGATAACACGAATAGGTGCTAATCTGTAGTGTAGTTTGTGTGTGTGTGTGTGTGATGCGCTCGAGATGTGTGCATTTAATGCATCGTACGAAAATCGTGAAGTGTAAATAAGTAATACTTCGTATATAATGTATCTGTGTACAAATGCTTCATGACAAACAACACTTAAATTCATTAATTACACTTTAAACATCATCATCAGTAATAAAACTCCTGAGCATTTCCCCGAGGGTGAACATGGTTAAGTGCGAATGCACGGGGTGATGCTATGAGGGGGAGTAAAGTTAA
>NC_134710.1:45412309-45502309 GCF_043290135.1 Rhipicephalus microplus | reverse complement strand
CCATAAAGGTCTATTCCAACCCGGTCGAATGGTCGCACTGGGCACGGTAACGGCTGCATTGGTGCAGTAGGACGGCTAGGATCGTGCTTGCGGCGTTGGCACTCTGTGCAAGATCGAATGTACTTTTGAACGAATGTGTACATGCCGCGCCAATAAAACCGAAAACGTAGCCTGGCGTAGGTTTTAAACAAACCGGCGTGCGCACACTGCGGATCGGCATGGAAAGCAGCACATATGCTGGCGCGGAGATGCCTGGGTATGACGAGTAGCCATTTGCGACCGTCAGGGTGGTAGTTGCGGCGATAAAGTATTCCATCACGGATGGCGAAGTGAGAGGCTTGTCGGTGTAGCGCTCGAGATGGCGGGTGGGCGAGTGTTTCAGATAGGTAATCCATGAGAGACGCAATCCACGAATCTTTGCGCTGCTCCGCAGCCATGTTGATGGGTCCTGATAGTGGAAGGAAGTTGTCTTGGATGGAGACACTCGCAATATCAGTAGAAACAGGCGAACGCGAAAGAGCGTCGGCATCGGCGTGCTTCTGGCCTGAGCGATAAATGACGCGGATGTCGTACTCTTGGAGCCGTAAAGCCCATCGTGCCAAGCGTCCTGAGGGATCTTTGAGGGAGGATAACCAGCAGAGCGCGTGGTGATCGGTAACAACATCGAAAGGGCGGCCGTACAGATAAGGCCGAAATTTTGTAATGGCCCAGATAATCGCTAGGCATTCTTTCTCAGTTACCGAATAATTTGCTTCTGTTCGTGTAAGAGTGCGGCTCGCGTACGCAACAACATATTCTTGGTAACCAGGCTTTCGTTGGGCGAGTACAGCGCCAAGACCGACACCGCTAGCATCTGTGTGGATTTCTGTGGGAGCGCTTGAATCGAAATGACGCAGTATAGGTGGTGTTGTAAGCAGTTCACGGAGCTTCGCAAAGGCACTGTCGCAAGCTGGAGACCACGCAGATAGATTGCGGTCTCCCTGAAGTAGGTCTGTCAGAGGCGCCATGATCGAGGCGAAATCTCGGACGAAGCGGCGGAAGTATGAGCAAAGCCCAATGAAACTACGCAGCTGCTTGAGAGACGCGGGCCTCGGGAACTCGCGAACAGCACGTAGCTTAGCGGGGTCAGGAAGAACGCCATCCTTCGACACGACGTGTCCGAGAATGGTCAGCTTGCGCGCTCCAAAGTGACACTTCTTCAAGTTGAGTTGGAGGCCTGCTACAGAGAGGCAGCGTAGAACCTGTTCCAAGCGACGAAGGTGCGTGGGAAAATCGGGCGAGAATACTACTACATCGTCTAAGTAGCACAAACACGTGTTCCATTTGAGGCCTCGTAGGATAGTGTCCATCATGCGCTCAAATGTTGCCGGCGCATTGCATAGCCCGAATGGCATCACGTTAAATTCGTATAAGCCGTCTGGTGTAACAAATGCAGTTTTTGGCCTATCATCCGGATTCATGTGCACTTGCCAGTACCCAGAGCGTAGATCAAGGGAGGAAAAGAACTCTGCGCCTTGTAAAGAGTCGAGGGCGTCATCAATTCGAGGCAAAGGATAAACATCCTTTCGTGTTATTTTGTTTAGGCGACGATAATCTACGCAAAAGCGTATCTTGCCATCCTTCTTTTTAACTAAAACAACCGGCGACGCCCAAGGACTGTTTGACAGTTGAACGACGCCTCGCTTTAGCATGTCACTTACTTTAGCATGTTCATCGATGATATGGCGTTCAGTTGGCGAAACACGGTATGGTCGCTGCCGTAGTGGTGGGTGATTACCTGTGTCGATCTGGTGGCATACGGTAGATGTGCGACCTAAAGTAGCGCTGTGACTGTCAAAAGATGGTCGAAACTTGTCAAGGAGGCTCAAAAGCTCACACCTCTGTTGTGGGTTTAGGCCTTCGTCGATGACACGGTTGAAAATGTCGGTAGTGGAAGGGTCATTCACGGAACTACAGGAGAGGGCGCTGACTTCCGATGATTCATCAGGAACGTCAAGTGTAGCGATGATTTCGAATGATTCTATCGAACCAATACATTCGCCTCGAAGTAGCGTAATCGTGAATGGGAACGGATTCTTCACAGGCACGTTGGTCACACCACCTTGAAGAGTAACGAGAGCGGTTGGGAGCGGTGATAGGTGGCGATGAACGAAAGCAGCGGAAGGCGTGAAGAATGCGGTAGCGTCGACGACGGTGGAACACGACACAGGTGCGAAGACAGTAGCGCGTGGAGGGATTCGGGTGTCGTCACTAATGACCAACTTCGCGTCGAAAGGGCGATCGTGCACTGGTAGCGCATCACCAAGGGGACAAAAGGTGACTTCGGCACGGGCGCAATCAATGACGGCTTGGTGATGGGAGAGAAAATCCCAACCTAAAATGATGTCATGAGAACAGTGCGGGAGTACTACGAACTGGACTGTGTAGGGCACTCCTTGAATTACAAGTCTGGCAGTACACGCGGCTACAGGCTGCACAGGCTGTGCAGTGGCAGTATGAAGACATGAACCCAAGTAAGGCGTTGTCACTTTTCGAATTGACCGGCAAACTTTTTCGGCGATGACAGAAATTGCGGCACCAGTATCAATAAGGGCAAGTACGGGTACACCTTCAAGAACGGCATTAATTACATTCGGCGGCGAACGAAGAGGGCTTGTGCTTTGCGACGAGGACGCAGTTCTTGCCTCGGGAACTGCGTCATTTAGTTTTCCGCGTCGATTGTAGGAGGGCGTCGGTGCATCGGGGAGGGCGAGCGTCGACGTGGAGAAGGAGATCGGCGATCAGGAGCTAGTCGGTGGCTTGGACGAGGAGCGTACAATTCGGGGTCTGGGGTGTATTGAGTGTACGTGTAATCGTTTTCGTATGGACGTAGGTTTTCACGTGAGTGGAGTGGGCGGCGGCGGCACAGACGTGCGACGTGCCCAGGTAGACCACACGAAAAGCAGATCGGTCGGTTGTCGGAAGTGTGCCATGGATTAGGGACTCGGCGAAGTGGAGGTCGTGGCGGCTGGGCGGCATAAACAGGAGCAGGCTGTGGAGGCGGCGCTTGGAACGTCTGTGGTCGTGGTCGTGCTGCTGCTTCGGCGTACGTCAATGGTGCATTGACTGGTGGCACCAGCTGTGGAGGAAGGACCTCAGACACTTGATCTCGTATAATAGTCCGTAGAGTAGGGCTAAGCGGTGCACTGCGCTCCGGTAGGCCAGAGATGAGCGAGAGTTGGCGGGCAACTTCTTCGCGCACGAAATCTTTGATCTGCGAGAGGAGGACGGGGTCTTGCGAGAGAGTTAAGCCGGACATCGATTCCTGATGTGGGACAGCACGGCGGGTGACGAGACGTTGCCGGCGGAGCTCATCATAGCTTTGGCAGAGCTCGGTAACTTGGGCGACAGTAGCAGGGCTTTTTGAAATGAGCATCTGGAAAGCGTCCTCGTCAATACCCTTAAAAATATGCTTGATGCGGTCCACCTCTGTCATGTTTACATCGACGCGCTTGCACAAGTCAATGACGTCTTCTATATAACTTGTAAAGTTCTCACCAGGCAGTTGAGATCTCGACTGAAGGCGCTGCTCCGCACGAAGTTTGCGGACAGAAGGACGACCAAAGACTTCGCTGAACTTTGCTTTGAATGCTGTCCAGGTGGGAACGTCGGTCTCATGGTTCCGAAGCCATAAGTGGGCAATGCCACCGAGGTAAATGCCGACAGTGGCCCGTCTCGTGGCTTCGTCCCATTTGTTCAAGACACTCACGAGTTCGTAAGTAGCCAGCCAGTCGTCGACGTCGTGGTCGTCAGTGCCGCTGAATATGGGAGGATCCCGTTGACGGACCGCGCCGGAGCACACGATGGCCTGGGAAGCCATAGGAGGAGGGCTTGTGGCAGATGCAGTGGCCATGACAGCAGGTAGAGTCCGGCTTCGCAACTCCAGGATTGCAAGGAGACCCAGCAAACTCCACCAATTATAATATAGAACGGAGACAGTCAAAAGTGTTATCCGAGACCAGGTAGAAGCGTAGGCCTAGCTATCAAAATCAGCGACAGTCCGGGCCGAGCGTCTCGTGCTTAGCACTGACAATGTGTGTGCCGAGATTTGCATGGCCCACTACAATCATCATTACACTTCCTATTGATTGTAATAATTGAAACCGGTTGTTATTACTACGCATTGCGTACCCCCCCCCCACCGGTGCCTCCTCTGCTTCTAACCCAATTCTCTTTTCGCTTAATGTTTCACCAAACACCTTTTTTTGCTCTAGCTCGCATTTCGCCGCCTTTCTAGCAAAAACCGGTCGCTCGTCACCCAACTCCCACCTGCCCTCTCTCAGCACGTTCACGTACTCTGCATGCGCTGTTGTCTGGTCGCTCACAGGTACAGCCTCACCTGTGACTCCCTCCAAACGTCTAAAATTACTTTAAAAACGTTTTCACTTCGTGATCGTCACCAGAATCGAGAGCGATTCATCGACAACATTTGCGGCACGAAGAGACTAGATCATCAAAGACGATGCCCACATTTGGGTGCAGATTTGGATGCACGTTAGAGAACCCCAGGGGGTCGACATTTCCGGGGCCCTCCACTATGGCATCTCTCATAATCATATGGTGGTTTTGGGACGGTAACCTCAATGTATCAATCAATCAAAGACGACTCATTTTAGCGAGTGTAATGTGCGTGTCGATGGTGAACAGCCGCATTTCTATGACATTAAGTTTAAGGTGATGGTGCGAATTCCATACGTATACGTCGCCGGTAAACCACGCATTTGCTGCGGCAGTCGTGTCATCGTGGAGCTGTCGGTACCACGCACCACCACGCTTTCGCATGCGTTTGTATATAGCGTTCGGATTTCGATTTCGTTGATGCCAAGTTTGTCGTACAGCTTTAAATTGTGTGAAAAGCCTAAACTTGCGTCTTACGTGTTGAGTCGCCAGTACCATTGCAATGCGCAGTGTTCAGTTTCATAGGAATTTCACTTTTTCTGGGGTTTTCATTGGATAATAACAACGTCTTATTGTCAGTACAATGCCACATTGATTTTTTTACTGCTTCTTCTAAAGCATATTGATGCGTACAAAAAAAAAACTTTTTACGCTCACTTTGACCATGCGTGTTTTCTGCAGCGCATGTTTCATTGCGGATAATATCCTCGCCTGATCACGAAGCGTGATCACTATTTCTATTGTCAGTTTGGTTATTTTGACAGCTCGCTTGGCCTCTTCGTAATATTACACATTGCCCACCAGGTTGAAGCATGTTTTCGGTTACGCCGTGATTCGCCCCTCATAATTGCGTCTAATTTTGCGAAAGCATCAAAAATTGTATTGCCGTCTTGGTTATTTTTTCAGCTCGTTTTCATAGCGGCTGCTGTATATCGCCTGCGACTGAGAGGCATGCAAGGATATAATATTTTACGTGCCAAAACCGTAAACCCATTAGAAGGATCGCAGCGTTGTGAGACTCAAACTATGCCGGCCACCTGTTTTTTTTAACGTGCACCTAAATCTATTTGAAGTTTAAAGGGCGACAACGGACAGAGGGTGCGCACACATCAAGCGCCCCCTTCTTGTTACGTTGTGCGTCATCCCACCATACGCTTGAAATATGCAAAACCAACAAGCGTTTCCTTTCACTCTTACACCTAAATCCAAGCACAGTATTACTAACGTTCGCTCTCATAGAAATGCAGCTGGCATATGCGCCGATCAAAGTCATCACTTCTATTCTAGCATCACAACACCTCAGCCTGCTAACTTATCGGTAGGTGTTACTTGCAAGACCTGTACGTGTAAATTCTCACCGAGAACATGCAGCATAAATCTGTTTACACTGAGTGGCTACGAGAAGTCTACAGACATCATCTGAATAAAACACTTGCACGGCTCCCGTCACAGTATTTAACTGTGGTACGTGTATTAAGCTAGAAAGCTCCGACATTGTCGCATTACGTATGGTTGTCTCGCAAAGCCAGTGCCCAATCTCGAAATGTACAGCGGTTGTCTATTTGCTGCAGCTTAAGCTTACAAACGCACTTCCTTTTCATATGAGACGGGCCATCAGGTTTCTCCCCGATAATTGTTGGTAATACTGTGCGTGGCGAAAAATTCTTTTAAATAACAGGAGCGCGCGAGAATCAACGAACGTCCATAATCTACTCTTGGCATCATTGCTTCTCGCACTGCTTTCTTTGGAAACGGTAGAACTTCACGGGAAGTTTTCAGCTCTTCGTCATTTTTAAATTTCTGTTCACAATGCAGCAGGAGTGTGTGCATGCTTTCCAGTATGACGAAGGAGCGGCGCCCATAGCGTGTTAAACGCGAGATAAAAGCCCAAAGGAACATGTTTTCCGAGCACGCATTGGGAGAAAACCAAGCAAGCGCGGCCTGTCCGAGCAACCAAAGCTTTGCCCTCTCTCCTCTAGGGTGGCGAACGGCGATCTCCAAGTTTGAGCCTGTCTTCCCTGTCAGATACAACTGTTCGTTCTCTGATACGCAGTTATTGCTTCTAGTCTTTAAATGTTATGCCTATCATTTCACGTTGCCCCGCACGATGCGTGGTTATGACTTTTTCTTTTGATTTGCTTCGTTACCCCCAAAGTTGCAGCCCCATATGTTAGTACTAGCAATATGCACCTCCGCCTAGATTTGCTGAAACTTGTTCTCATAGTAACGTTGCAGCCAAAGAAAGCTCGTTGTAAGATTGCTTACGGGGTACCAAAATACACTGCTGCAAGCGTGAACAAAGCCCGAACGTGAGCTGTTTGTACTTCAAAGCTATGCAAATCAGCGTCTGTGTTTACTTCTTATCTATTGCCTACTTACAAAAGTAATCAGTGTAGCCGCTGTTACTACAAAGGTGCCGAAAACCTTGAAAAAACACACTTTCTTAACTTACTCGAAATGTTCCAACGTATAGTACTGACAAAAATATTTTCAGCCCTTTCCCTCCTTTTCCCCCTTTTGCCACGAAAAGGATGATGCGAACAGATGTTTGGAAAAAATAGGCACTTTTTTGTTTATGCTATCTTGGGCTTTAAAAAAAGCAATAATTCTTTCTTGAAAGAGCAATCTATTCAAGTGACCGTCGCGCACTTGGTAAGTATGCTTGGACTGGTAGAGGCAGCAGGCCTTTGAAACATGTCACAACTGGGTGATTTGCTTACAAAAAGTGCTTTAGTTGTCGGAATCTATCACGCGAGTGTTTACAGTGTAGATTATAAACACCCTTTCTTTATTGTACTGCTCAAGTCTCCAAGATGTGACAACCGAAAAATCCCAGTCGCCTATATATGTAATAGATGTGCTTACATGCAGAAGGGTAACGCATTAAGGCTTGTAGAATCTAGGACGACAAAAGGAAAAGAGGCTAGTTTTCATAGAAAGACGTCATGTCTTAGAATAGCTGCAACCTGTTAAACATTCAAAGTGCAAGTACGATTGCGAAGTACAAACTGCTCTCTAAACCATCATCACTTTATGGTGCAGCGGTCTACGTATATGTATGTATATGCCTATACGACGCATCTGCAAGGCAATGTGCGCACCTATAAGTACTTTATCACTTTCTCGATGCTGTGGCAAATAAGGTTGACAAAAAAATAGAATGGATTACTTTGTAATGGGTGAACAGCCTGAACCCATTCACTCGTTGCGCAACTCATATGGTGTGACACCAAGTGCGACTGTACGCTTCTGCGGCGGAATATTACATCTTGTAACGCGACTTGTCGCCCGACCTCATGCCTGTAAAGTGTTTTCGAAGTACGTTCATTCACAGGCGTAGCTTAGTGGTGGAATGACAGACTACCAGGGCAGAGTACCTACCTGGGTTTGATTCCGGACCGAACCCGGCTGCTTTCTTTTCCCCCTCTTTGTACACGATAACTGCGAGGGCCACCCGCGTCAGTGGTGGTAAACTTCGCACATCGCCCGCGAAATCGGCTGTTGCCGTGAACTCTTGAAAGCTTGCGCTTTAAAATAGGAAACGCTTAAGAACATGACAAGCTGAGCTGCATCTCGGAGAACGCAGAGCGCACTGCAGCGCATGGTAAGTGCCATGTTAGGGGAGCAAAGAAGCTTTAGTGCATGCAAAATTTGCACCGCTTCGCGTGTCGATCGAACCCGACATTGTGACGTCATGTCTGAAGTTCTTTGTTGTGATCAAAACTTTTTGCGTGTTTGAATACTGTTCACTACAGCATTTTATAACATACACCTAGAAATAATGTATTCCGCCCGTCTGGAGTGAGACACAACCCTGCCCCATAACAGGTACCTCTGCTGTGAAGTCCCAAGTCCACCTGATCACAAAAGATAACGTTGGAATGTTGTTGGGGGATACGGGCTGAGAGAAAGAGGGAGACGAAGTGCTTTAGGATGTGGCGCGAACGCATTGAATATTCTTAATGCTAGTAAGATCCATCGGGTTAGAAGACCTACCACCGTGCATGATTGGGACTGCTGGAGCACCACGCGCTGTACAGTAAATAGAGGGGTACGTTCCCCCACATACATTGTACCCCGGTAGTGGTGCTTTCCTGATTGTACATGCACCCTTTGTAGTCGTGAAGCTCGATGTTTTTGTCATGTACTTTATCCTTGGTTGGAAGTCAATAAACTTCTCCTTGTTGCAATGTATGGTAACATATGTATTGATCCCGGTATAACTTCATTAACAGAAAACTTGATTTTTTTCTTTAATTCTTGTAGTATTTCTCTTCATTCACCTCTACTAAACAGTTATAACATAGTAATTGTGGTGGTTTACGTCTCAAAACCACCATGTAACTAAGAAGGTCGCCGTATAGTGGAGCGCTCCGAAAATATTGACCACTTGGGTTTCCGCTGCGTCCAGGATTTCATCCCACGGTAGTCTGCTCAGCAGTCAAGCACCGTGACTACTATAGACCACCATGGCGCGGTACTACATCGTGTCATGACTTTATTTACATATTTATTTACACAGGCAGTGAACTTGGAAATGTTCCCCGCCTCCTTTCGTACAGTGCACACTATCTGGAATCACAGAATAAGAATAAACTGGTGAATCGCGCTTGTTTGCATGCACTGCGCTCGCAGACGGTGACCACCGTGCAGAGCGACACGGGCCACCCGGCGGCTGACGAAGACATGGTGGCTGCGCACATGTGTCACCTTCTACGCGTGGCGCTGAGCAGCCTGCGTGGTGGACAGGCACTGCAGTTCACCGCTTTGCTTCTAATCAACAAGCTGGTGGACCTGGGCGTTGCCCGAGGCCTGACGATGAGGCCCAGCTGCAGCCAACCCTCCGGCCGCTGCTCGGTGCACAGACTTGCCGCACTGTGGCACCAGTCATCGAGCGTCAAGGAGAACCACGGCTTCCAGCCTTTGCCCTCGGTGCGTACATACTTCCTATGCTGGTTTAGATTCGCAGGTGGCCACCATACGCCTCTGTGTACTTCACCCTGTCATTCCTCGTTACATTACCTTTCTACAGCTCTACAACTTGAAGTTGACTGCAGAGAACCTATATGCAGCTTTCCATTTCATTTTTCATTCATTTCGTGGTATGTCATAAACAAAAAAAAAATGCGCCACGGTTGCGTTGCTATAGGTCTACAACAGCAGCTCTGTAATGTGACTTTCAACTTTATTTTTCATTATTTTCGCCGCACTTCACAAATCCAGCCACCTTGTCATAACGATTTTTGCCAAGTTCGGCCAAACTCCGCTTTAGGGGCTATGAAATCGACTGAATTAAATACCCATTGAGAGGTTCCGCCAACAAAACATCTGATATGCATTGTGTTCCGACTGTCATAGAAACGTGGAATATTTTCTACCAAAACACGATTCTTTTTATGAGCTACAGGAGCTTGAAGGTGCCGGCTTCCGCGACATTTTCACTTTCATTCATGGTTTCTAAAGAAGAAAAATTGGAATATACCTTCACTTTCACAATGGCTAGCACGATAAAAAAATTAGTGCGTTCCAATAGTCTTTAGGTACTACTCATACTGGTTGCTTGCTGCCTCAGTTGGCACATGACAATACTCTGAAAATACGGCCTAAAGTGGAAACTGGAGAAACCAGAGGAACAAAATGACGGTATGTACAGGTGGTTCACTTTCTTTGACTTAATTTATTATTATTGTTTTTCCCCTTTGCTGGCGTTCTCTTAGCAGTACCTTTTTGGCAACTGCCTCTTCGTTGGATAGGTGGTTCCTACAACATGCATTCTTTGTTAATAGGCTTCGCATTTTCCCAACCCAATGCCAGTCTGTTGTATTCAAACACATCGAAGGGCGCAACAAACGTTGTAAGGTAAGTGCTCTTCAAGTGGAACTTAACTGTGTCTCTTGCAGAGCTCGATGCAGGAGAACCATGAGCGGCTACCCATTTTATCGATCATTTTCTCAATTCTGGCCATCGGGTGAGGAAATAGGTTGGGCTGGCGGTTGACAAGCTCATAGTCAGTGCATTCTGTATGTCCCATCCTCTTTCGTCTCTATAGTAATCAATGATGCAAACGAGGATGCAGAAGGCTGAATAACCTCCACCTTGAGCAAGCCTTCCAGTTTTTGCATCAATAACTCCTTTTTTTTAACATGCCGTATGGCCGTATGAGTTGCTGCGTACGACAGCAGCGTCACCGACCTTGAAATTCACTCCAGGAACATTGGCCGCAGGTGGATGTTGTTCAATACGTATTAATTCTGAATATTGTGTTGATACATCTGCGCTTGATGTTACCAGCTTCGACAAAGGTTCATACTCAAATCCCGGCTGTGGCGGCTGCATTTTCAATGGAGGCGAAAATGCTGTAGGCTCGTGGGCTCAGATTAGGGTGCACGTTAAAGAACCCCAGGTGGCCGAAATTTTCGAAGCCCTCCAACACAGCATCTCTCATATTCATATGCTGGTTTTGGGACGTTGAACCCCAGATATCAATAAATAAAAATAATGAATGAATGAATCAATCAATCAATCAATCAATCAGAGGTTCATTCTCAAGTACATTTTCAACTAAATGTTCGTTTTCTACGTCATCGCTCCATGATACATTTATTCTCATTCGCTTCATGTCAGGCCAAGCCACAAGACAATTAAATATAGTTTCGTGTACAAATAGGACGTTGACATTCGTCTTGCTGCCTTGGAATTCTACACAAACCATACCACGTATTGAGTATTTAGGAAGGTCTGTCTTAGCTTCGCACATTAGGAGTGTTGCCAGGGAACGTTTCTTCAGGCAGAATGAGTGACAACTGATGGTGCTGACTCGTCTATGTCTACCTCCATTCAGTTAGTCTTCTATTTATTGTACTTTGTGCGTAGAGCAAACCTGCAGTGGTCTTTGCCAAATGAATGATCTTGGGTTTAATTGGTTTAGTAATACGCCTTGATGTGTCATTTGGTAAGGTGACATGACGTCTGTTAGAATGTTCCTTACGGAATGCAGTATTTCTTCGACTATCGCATGTGGTCAAGGTATCATTTCGCCCTGCACACTCCGAGTCATCCCATGTATAATTAACGCGACTGAGGACGTCTGCGGAAGTACGAGCTCAGCGAGCTGCGATAGTCGGTGCTTTTCGAAATAATAATCGAAAATTGCTCCTTCTCGGTGCTTGTGTAGGATGGCTTTGTCCCAACAGTCAACATCATTCTGGTCAAATGGAATAAGAATAACATCACCCTAAAATAAATGGTCCCCTAGGGTGACACGCCACATCAAGGCGTCTTCCCAAACCTTGTCGCACTGAACATTATTCATTTCGGCAATTCCGCTGCAGGTTTGCTTTACGCACAAATGACAATGAATAGAAGAATAACTGAATGGAGTTTTGGTAGACAGGGGTGCGTTCGTAAGCATCGTCTGTTCTTAATTCATCCCGCCTTACTATTTTCCTTCATTCTCTCACATCATTCCTCTTCATCCTGTCTTCCATTTGCTACCCCTCGCTATACTGTAACGTACGTGGTAATGCTGTAGCTTACCTTCTCGCCTCTTCCATACCCAACTATGCTACCTCCTTCTCACCCCAACCTCAATCCTCCTCGCCGTCACATCCATTTCCCATACTCATGCTAAACTATACATAGTAAGGCTATGTCATGCTTTACTCTCGCCCCTCCCTCTTTCCTTCCTTCACCCCATCACTTCCCTTTGCCATCTCCACGCTATACTATACAATGCAGAGCTATTCTGTGCTTCGAGCTGCTTGGTCCATACCGGCTTTTGGTGACTCATACCGCCAAGTTTTCAATTTACAGTAATGGCCATGCACTAAGCTTATTCGGACCATGCAAATAAGTGTTTGTTTCTGTCTCGCTCTCTCTCTGGCTTTCGAGCTCAAACAGCTGCACTGTTGAAGCTTCATTTCTTTCCGCATGTCGACAGCGTGATCATGACTAGTTTTAAGCATCGCAGTCTGAGCAGTGTGGTATCACTGGTTACCACGATGATTGATATGTTGGGTTTAACGTCCCATAACCGCCATATGATTATGAGAGGCGCCGTAGTGGAGGGCTCCGGAAATTTTGACCACCTTGGGTTCTTTAACGTGCACCCAAATCTGAGCACACGGGCATACCACATTTCTGCCTCCATCGGAAATGCAGCGGCCGAAGCCGGGATTTGATCCCGCGACCTGCGGGTCAGCAGCCGAGTACCTTAGCCACTAGACTACCGCGGTGGGGCCACTGGTTACCACGATGGCTCAGTTTTTTTTTTTTTTTTGGCGGCATCGTCTCGGTATTATTTCAAATATCCTACCGCAGTATCACCGCCAAATCGCGAACTGGGCAATAATTGATAGCAGCCGAGAGCGCCATATCGTAATGTTGCATGTCATTTTTCCTTATATTTGCGTTCATTGAGCAGTGTGCACTAATGGCACTGCGTTCCTTGTGTGTTTAAAAAAGGTGGCTAACGATTCAGAGTACTAGGTACTCTACTATGGGAGAGCTGAAAGCCGTCCCGTGGGCCTCATAGGCCGTGTAAAAAATGGCTCCGAAAGAGCACAGAATAATAGAAAAATACAGGTACAGTAGTCGTTAAAAATTTTGGCATTCAATTCTCTGGCATCATAAAAGTACCCGCTTAGCGATTCTGGTTTTGCGTGTAAGAAATCAACGCAATAATCAATTATATTTCAGGAATGTTACACAAGTACTTTGGAGAAAATATGTTACCGCTCACAGAAGCAATCTTTTATATCAGAATATACCCAATACTTATATTGATTGAACTATGCAAAGTCACCAACTTGAAATAAACATTGTCTTTTCAAGAATTCTTTTTCATAGCCTCGAAACTGTACTCATCGTCATAGCTGACCAACAAGTGTTGTGGGGAAGGAAAACTCGTAAGCTATTAAATATCAACGAAAACTGTAGTAATTTGTCTATGATTTTTCAGTTTTATAAGTATACACTTCTTTAAAATCAATTTGATAGGCTTTTTTTCTCGCGTCGCGTGCTGTCACGGTGGCGCCACCGCTCGGCTTGCCGCTTGACTAGTGCGGAGACAACGCCTCCTAAATTTCCTGTGCCTGCCGGATGAGCGCGAAACGGCAGTCATCCATGGCGGCGCTGCCTACGTAGAAATAAGGGTTTTTGTACTCGGCCTTCGAGATCGGCAATTTCAGCGTTTACTACTAATTTTAGAGGACGCCTTGTATTAAAAAAGTTGCTTGCTGAATGACAGCGTCACTTACGTAGGGTTAATTATAATGACGTTTACGCCTTTTTAAAACTTTTTACGTTATTTTTGTGCATATAAGCTCCAAAAACGTAAAAACCCATTTGAAGACACCCCTACTTGAATGACGCCACTGCCGTCGTTCCGACGACCGCCGCTTCCCAAGTCACCACCGATAATCCGGCAGGCAAGGAAAATCTAGGAGGCGTTGGCGGAGAACGCGGTTTCACACTCTCCCAACTTTCCATAGGAACCCATGCATTCTGAATCAATTAGGTGACCAGTAAAAGAGCGAGGGCTTGTGGGATGCACCGTCTGCTACTGGCTTCCGGTTCGAGAAGAGTAGACGACGGTGAACCGCACGCCAAATACTATTCGGCATTCGTGCGCGGACGCCCGCTTATCCTTTTCCTGATAAACCATTCAGCCGTTGGCTGCTCCAACTTGAGCGTGATTGATTGATTGATATATGGGGTTTAACGTCCCAAAACCACCATATTGCCACCATTGATGAACGAGACGTGGTGGCTCATACTTGTTTTGGGGCTGCGAAGAAGAGAACATTTTTGTTGCTCTGGTTCAGGGGAACTCCTGGCTGTAGGTCTTGTTTTGTTCGTGACATTACTGGTGGAGACGCTGGGTACGTGTACGTCGGCTGTTTCGGCCATCTTGGAGACAGCTACATCTCCCAGAGCAAGAAGCAGCCGCCGCCTGCGTGGGTTACCCACTGAATTCGGTCCCTTGGCATCCACACCCATAAAGATGGCAACTGAGATGACAAGCCAGGTGGCCCAAACCAGCGATGCCCATGGTTCTCTTCTCGCGCATGTTTTTCATGCGCCACAGACACTAAAGGCGTTCCATGGAGACATCTTCGAGGATGACTGGCTCGACCACTTTGGTCGGGTTGCCAGTATCAACGAATGGGACGATGTTCGTAAGCTGCGCCGAGTTTACTTCTACTTGGAGGATTCTGCGAAGACGTGGTACGAGAACCACGAGGGCTCTTTTGCAACCTGGCAAGAGTTTAGCCGACAGCTCCGTAAAGCCTATCGCAACACCGAGAAGAAGGAGAGGGCTGAACAAGCCATATCCTGCAGAAACCAGCGGCCGAACGAACAAGTATCCATGTTTGTCGAGGACATGCTTCGGCTCTTCAAGCGCGCGGACCCTGCCATGCCGGAGGAAAAGAAGGTGCGGCATTTGATGCGCGGACTAAAAGAGCAGCTTTTCGCTGGGCTCGTGCGCAATCCACCGACGACAGTCGCCCAGTTCATCAGTGAGGCAACCACGATGGAACGTACTCTGCTGCAGCGATCGTCAATATACGAACGCCAGATCCCGGCCACCGCATGCTCTATCGGCTCTGACAGCGAGAGACAGGCCCTCGCAGATTTCATTCGAAGTATCGTTCGGGACGAATTGCGACAGATTCAGGCAGTGGGATCCCATCCACCTGTGTCAGCCCTCACGGATGTAATCAGACAAGAAGTCCAGCAGGCCGTCACACCCCTGGCCCCAATCGACCCACCAATTTCCGAGGCTCAGTCCTGACATACGCAGCGGCATTGCTATCCCCTGTGCCACCGGCTACAGATCCTGCTATGCGGCCAAGGTACCAGGCTATGCAGCCATTCCACGACAATGGTTCAAGCCCGCCTCTCGGCTCAAGGTTGCCGAACACACCCACTTATCTGCCGTCTGCCTCAAGACAAAGTGGTTGCAAGGCAATCACGTGGCACACCTCGGATAACCGTCCGTTCTGCTATCACTGCGTCGAAGCGGGTCACGTATACCGGAATTGTCAATACCAGCAACTAGGTCTCCGCGGCTTCCACCCTGATGCTCGATGCCCACGCTACGGTGAGTGCTCCCGCGAAATAGAATCCTATCTCACGGGCTAGCGAACTCCTTCGACTATTCAGCACCGCCAGTCGAGATCACCATCGCCTCGCCGGTCTACGTCACCCAGTTTGCCCTCATCGTCTTCCGCACCTTTCAGGAGCCGGTGCCAAGTCTCCGCAGGTGAAACTACGAACGGTGACTTCTGGGGGTGAAGTCGCAGCCCGGTGAACTGTAAAAGACCCTATTTCGATGCAACGACCAGACGAAGACCATTCAGGTTTTGCAGTGTTCTCCGGCAGCAGAAAGATCGTTTCCGATGAAATCGCTGTCTTCGTTCACAATCATGCTCTCAACGCCCTCGTCGACACCGGTGCTGACTATTCCGTAATGAGCGCCACACTGGCATCTGAACTGAGGAAGGTTACCACACCGGGGCAAGAACCCCAGTTGCGGACGGCAGGTGGCCATCTGGTGATGCCTACTGGTATGTGCACGGCACGCATTCGAATACGTACGTCGACATTTGCGGGCTCTTTCCTCGTATTGCGCATGTGCTCTCGGCCAGTCATTCTAGGAATGGACTTTTTTCGTGAATACGGCGCCGTAATCGACCTCCGTGAATTACTTGTGTCGTTCGAGGATCCTTTTTGCGCTGCAACTGACAGTACACAATTCCGGAAAAGAGCGCTCCGTGTTACCGACGATTCTCTGACTCTCCCACCTCGAAGCAGCCTCTTTGTCAAAGTAGAATTGGGACAGGACGTGTCTGACGCGGTAATTGCAGAGGCCAATTTGTCTCTCCTCATTTCACGACAAATCTGTGTTGCCCGAGGAATCATTCAGCCTAGCAACAGGCATGTTCACCTGCTGGTCACGAACTTCAGCGACGAATATCGTCACCTAACGAGACACACTGCCATTGCATATGGTGAAGAACTTGCCGATGCCGATGGTTCGTCTACGTTAGCTTCATTTTCATCGAATGGCCACCCTGACGAGGCTATCGCGAGCACTCTCGACGTAAACGAGAGCCTACCTTCGGCTCAACGAGAAAGCCTTTTACGTATACTCGGCTCATTTCAAGGCTGCTTTGCTACTACGTCAAAAGTTAAACAGACACCACTTGCTCAGCATCGTATCATCACGGAACCCACCGAGAGACCCATCCGACAACATGCCTATAGGGTGTCACAAAAAGAGCAAGACGCCATACGTGACCAAGTCCAGCAGATGCTTCAGGACGACGCCATCCAGCCATCAACCAGTCCCTCGGCTTCGCCAGTTGTGCTAGTAAAGAAGGACGGTACGCTGCGTTTTTGCGTTGATTACTGTAAACTGAACAAGGTCACCAAAAAGGACGTTTATCCTCCACCCCGGATAGATGACTCATTGGACCGTATACGCAGCGCTAAATATTTTTCCTCCATGAATTTATTTATTTATTTATTTATTTCGGTTACCCTTAGGGCACATAAAGGCGTTGCATAGGGGGTGGGTAATACAAGAAAAAATGCAGTTGCGTATACGGTCCTAGATTTGCGTAGCGGCTACTGGCAAATCGCAGTGGATGAGCGCGACCGCGAAAAGACGGCGTTTATTTCTCCCGACGGCCTGTACGAGTCTAAAGTGTTGCCTTTCGGTCTATGCTCAGCGCCAGCTACTTTCCAAAAAATGATGGATACGGTTCTCACGGGGCTGAAATGGCAATCATGTCTTGTTTACCTTGATGACGTCGCGGTCTTTGCAGACACATTTGAACAACACGTCCAACGCCTTCAGGCAGTTCTTCAGGCAATCAGTACAGTGGGGCTTTCTCTCAAACCCGAGAAATGTCATTTTGAATATGAAGAACTGGTTCCTTGGTCACGTTCTGAGTCATGCCGGCATCCACCCAGATCCGGAGAAAACCCGCGCCGTTGCCGCCTTTCCCGTGCCCACAAATAAGCGCGACCTACGCCGATTTCTGGGGCTCTGTGCGTATTACAGGCGCTTTGTCAAAAACTTTTCGAAGATTGCTGAACCTCTCAACAAGCTTACAAAAGACGGTGTTTCGTTTGTTTGGGGTCCCGATCAGTTCCAGGCGTTCGACACCCTCCGAAACTTCCTCCAGGCTCCGCCTGTACTGGGCCATTTTGACGAAAGTGCCGACATGAAATACACATTGACGCCAGCAACGTAGGAATAGGAGTGGTATTAGTTCAGTGGCATAATGGCGTAGAGCACGTGATCGCTTATGTGAGCAGAACGTTATCCCCAGCGGAGAAAAACTATTTTGCAACCGAAAAGGAATGCCTCGCTGTTGTCTGGGTCATAACAAAGTTCCGCCCATACTTGTATGGCCGCCCATTCAGGGTAGTTAGCGACCACCATTCCCTTTGTTGGCTCGCAAATCTCAGATCCCTCAGGTCGTCTAGCACGATTGAGCCTTCGGCTACAAGATTTCGATGTCACCATCGTCCACAAATCTTGGTGGAAACACACCGACGCCGACTGTCTCTCACGTGCACAGGTCGAAAATGCCAACACTGACCTTGAAGACGACGACACTTTTCTTTCTGCCGTATCAGCAACCCGCTTGGCTGAGCAACAGACTCATGACTCGGACCTCATCCCGCTCATTGACTACCTGGAAGGACGCCATTCCCACCCTCCTCGAAGCTTTGCACGCGCACTATCCTCCTCTTGTCTCCGCGATGGAGTCCTTTATGAAAAAAATTTTCATCCTACACAAGCTATGTATCTGCTTGTTGCGCCCACTACGTTTCGTGGTGACATTTTACGTGCGTGTCATGATGAGCCATCGTCCGGACACCTCGGCTATACGCGCACGCTGCAACGGATTCAACGCTTATACTATTGGCCATGTCTCGCAAAGACTGTGAAGCACTACGTTCACACATGTCGCGACTGTCAGGGACGTAAGAATTCACCTTTACGACCAGCGGGACTACTGCAACCAATAGGCCCACCAAAGACGCCCTTTCATCAGATTGGCATGGGTTTGCTGGGGTCATTCCCCACGTGTTCATCTGGAAACCGGTGAATTGTGGTCGCTACCGACCACTTAGCACGCTACTGTGAAAATATGGCACTTCCAAAAGCCACCGCAGCAGACATCGCCCAATTTTTCGTTAACAGTATCGTCTTGTGTCACGGCGCTCCAGCTGTCGTCATAACTGATCGTGGGACAGCCTTCACCGCAGAGATGCTGCAAAAAGTCTTACGATTAAGTTGCACGAAACATCGGAAAACAACGGCTCACCACCTGCAAGCAAACGGGCTGACTGAACGACTCCATAGGACAATTGCAGACAGGCTGTCAATGTATGTGGACATCGATCACAAGAACTGGGACGCCACACTTCCTTACGTAACATTTGCGTATAACACTGCTGTTCAAGAAAGTACCAGTTTCACACCTTTCCCGGTCGCGAGGTCACGACGATGCTCGACGCCATGCTCCTGCCCGACAACTCAGGAATATAGCACGGATGCCGCCAAATTTGTGCAGTGCGCAGAAGAGGCCCGTCAACTTGCTCGTCACCGTATTCAACATCACCAAACCGCAGTCGCGCGCCGCTACAATCTTCGTCACTGTGAAGTTATTTTCAAGCCCGGTGATGAAGTCTAGGTGTGGACCCCTATTCGACAGCGTGGCCGTTCAGAAAAGCTTCTTCGCCGCAACTTCAGCCCTTACAAGGTCGTACGACGTCTCAGCGACGTCAGTTACGAGGTTCTCCCAGAAGGCACTTTGAGACGTTCTCGTTTCATCCCGCAAACTGAAGTCATTCACGTTTCACGGCTCAAACCATACTTTTCACGCTTGGAATCACCAGTGAGCGACTGACTTTATTGGTAACTTCGCGTCTTTCTTTTTGTTTCGTCTTTTTCTTACATTCTTCCTTTTTTTTAATTTTTCATTTAACTCTTCACTCCACAACCAACTACGTTATTCCGCCTTACGCCATTCATTTTGCTTGCATGGTAATTTTTATCTCATTTTCTTTTTTGCCTTCATGTACAGCATCGAGACGATGCTTCTTGGGAGAGGGGGTAATGGCACCATTGATGAACGAGCCGCTGTGGCTTATTTGTTTTGGGGCTGCGAAGAAGAAGAGAGCATTTTCGTGTCTCTTGTTCAGGTGAACTCCTGGCTGTAGGTCTTGTTTTGCTCGTGACAATATGATTATGATAGACGCTGTAGAGGAGGGCTTCGGAAATTTAGACCCCCTGGGGTTCTTTACCATGCGCCCAAATCTGAGCACACGAGCTTACAACGTTTCCGCCTCCATCAAAAATGCAGCCGCCGCAGCCAGGATTCGATCCCGCGACCTGCGGGTTAGCAGCCGAGTACCTTACCCACTAGACCACCGCGGCGGGGCAACTTGAGCGTGAAAGGTAAACGCAGGTATCGATTCCCGTGAAATGAAAAAAAAATAAAAATAAAAAATGAGGTGGGCCGCGGCTGTGAAGAAAGCCACAGTGGCAGGTAGCCTTTGAGGAAGCCATAGTGTGCGAAAACCATTTTATCACCGGTACATGTGTATTCCACAATAAAAAAGCTTACGCACAAATTTGCTGCGGATATTATATTATGAAATAAATTTTCGCGCAGGCGCACCTAATAAATATATTATGGGAACGCGCGGGCGAAATCTACCTGCCAAATGATGAACGCCAGCCATTGCACCCGTATATATGACAAAAAAAAAACAAAAACAAAACGCGAAAGCTTCACTCAAGAGTGAGTGTACACGAAGCGCTGGACGAGTTCATTTTCGTTTATCTTGGTCAAACTGTGCGCCAGGATGGCACCCAAAGGAAGAAGTGTGTTAAACAAGCGCAGTGTTTCGATTATTCGGTGCCGTCTTTGTCTGGCTGTATTAATTATGTGCCAGCGTGCCGCGCAGCTTGATCAAGATCAGCGTTCAAATGAGCATCTCGCTTCTACTAAGAAATGCATCTTATAGCGCGCTGAAAGCTAGAAAAAAAAGATATCAACGTGCTCAATAACTGCAGCGCTTCATGCCGATCTACAGACGATGTCGGCCGAAGCAGCGATCCCGAAATGAACTCTTATCACACTGCTACATTCATCCACATACCCTGAGATCTTCAAAATGGTGATTTTTATCTGCAGTAACGTATCATACAATGAAAACTGTTTTCTGTAACGAGTGATGTGCTAGCCAAACTGACAGTATACCCCCGAGCAGCATGAAATCATTGCAGATCATTTCAGTGCGATAAAATTAGTTTCCTTACCGTTCATGGCTTTCGTAGCTTGTCACCGGTACAGTGATGGTTAGCATAAACAAAAAAAACAACTTTTAAGGCACTGAAATTACACTGAGAGGTGCTTTTTTCAACAAAGCAGTACAAAAATGTGCACTTGCCGCTGCTTCAGTGTACTAGAAGGGGGCAGTGGAGGGAACGAGGCGGCCGCGCTGCATCTCGGCTGATTCTCCGGTGGGTGACAGTAGCGGCGGCGCTGTAGTCCTATGGTACTGAAGATCTCAGAAGCGTCTGAATTGGGAGAGCGTGCGCCGTAGCCCGCCAAAGCGTGCAATTTCTCGTTTTTAGCGCGTTTAAATTGTTTCTGAGCCTTTATCAGTGTATTCTAACCTACTAAGCGCCACAGAGCACGAGTGAATATGCAGGTACGCTAAAATTGCGTCGATACATTCACTGTTTTAAGAGCCTGCCGACCCCTCCCTCCCCCCATATGTCAATAAGAATTTGCACGGATCCACCCAGCTTCTCACTCAAGCAGCGCTTTGAACTGCGCTACATCATAAATAGCTACTGGAGAACTAGAAAGAGAGGAGAAGTGTCAAAACTGCGATTAAATCATACGCTCGTTTGGTCGGCAGTCTGTACGACATCCACATGTATATAGTGGTGAACGTAAGGATGTTTTGTAGCTAGACGCAAAAAGCTGCCTTTCTTAACCTAATCTTATTACAAGACACAGGAGCGGCTTTTGTGCCTGTGACAAATTCTACAGAAGTATAGAACAGTAGTAATAAAATGAAATTGTGAGCGCGGTTTCGCAGGTTCCATGCACCGCAGCGTTTTGATAAAGCCCGAATGCGAGAACGTGCATACGCTTACGCTTAGATATGTGTCTATGTAAAACGAGGGATACTCGTCGGGAGGTGTTTCAGTGGTAATGCTTTTCACAAAACACGGTGCAATTATTTCGTCCAGTGGCGTTTGAGAGAGCAAACAAAGCAAGGGACGTCTATACGAGTCTTG
The DNA here is from genome assembly GCF_043290135.1 of Rhipicephalus microplus. Taxonomy (NCBI): domain Eukaryota; kingdom Metazoa; phylum Arthropoda; class Arachnida; order Ixodida; family Ixodidae; genus Rhipicephalus; species Rhipicephalus microplus. The sequence continues at coordinate 45,480,528 of NC_134710.1, read as the reverse complement.
AAGTCAAGATACGTTACCACACGCGTGAAAAGGACGGGGAAAAAAGAGAGAGAGGCTCTCGTTTCGTCTTCGGGAAAGCCTGAAATCGAAGAGATAGATGTTAAAGACAATTTTCTGGCCCAGCGAACTTCAGGGAAAGTTTCCGCAAAGCAGCGTCGGATGCTTGGAGAGCATACAAAAGTGGAGAACGCGTTTTATGGGGGCGACAGCGATACAGAAAGCGAGTTGAAGTGTGACTGTATTTAGATGTGAGAATCAACTAGGACAGTTGTGTGTTAATGAGCTGAATCTTTCTTAAACAACGGTAATAGAAAAAAACTGAGTATTCATTTTGTGAAAGTGACACTATAGTGACAATTAATTCAGAATAGTTGATTAGCGTTGTCATACGCCGATATATCTTCATTTTTTTATTTATATTGGGCAAACTATGGGAAGGTAGCCTACATTAGAGCCGACTAACCGAACATCACGACAGCAATGTACTAGATAAATAGTGCACGGTTATACAGCCACACTTGGTGGTTTCTACCTTCTAGTAACCTTGGGCAAACGCATTCTAATCTTTTTTTTTTCTATTTTTGACAAAGTTTCAGTGGACGTTTTGCATTTGGCGTCATTCGAAGAATCGACGATATATTAGCAACAGGGTCAATGCTGCAGTGGCAAGCTCTCATCTCAAGCACTGCAACAGTGGACCACAGGGAAAAGCGAAGTGGAAAGGAGGCGCGTTGTCGATTTTTGCCAGAGCCACAGTTTGCAACCTATTCTTTATAAGCAAGCTGTGGTACGTCGTGCAGGTACTACAATGTTCAAGGACGAATGTGCAAAAGTTCGTCAGAATATTTGCTGTCTTTTTGTGGGCCTCAGGATGGGAACGCTGCAGCCGTACTAACTTGCTCCGAAGAGTAAAAGACGGGGGCTTGGGTTCGGTCACCTATTTCTACGGCAGCTAGTTAATAGGTTTTTGTTTTTTCGAGACGTCACTGATCCCATCCTGCGTACCCTATGTCAATTGCGACTAGGCAGACATCTGCCGGAATATGATGTGTCCACCGAAGAGTGTGTAGGAGGGATAGGGGGCTATTACAAAGAAACATTGTCTAGTATGAGATTTTTAAGTGTACGGTTTTCAAGAGAATACCTTTAGATTGTTAAACGAAAAGAACTGTATTTCGCTTTATGCGACATTGTCTTTCCTGAGCCGTTGTACAGGTCATTGTACAGCAAAGACCCAGGCAGAAACGTTTTGAAGAAAGTGAAGAAAATGTATGTGCAGCCTGGAGCAAAAAGTTGCATGCTGGTACATTGCCTATGAAAACTTTTTTGGAGGGTAAATGATGCTATTTGCCTTAGGGCACGCATTGCATAATGTGTAAGATCCCAGAAACCATAGACCATATGTTTTTATATTGCTGGGAAGTGGTTTATTTTTGGGATGTGCTATCTTGATGAGTAACTTCAACTGTCTTGATGAACTGTCTTGATGAGCAAACTTCAAAGTTTGCTCATCAAGACAGTTCCCATAAAACTGTCTGTTAGTCTGCTTGAAAAATATTCAGTTGACTGGTGGGAAAAGACTGTACACTAAGTATGTGAGGTGATGCTCCAGTGCACTACATGTATGTCTTGCTGCTGGCCTCGATTGCAATGTTCCTCAGCACATATGTGTAAACTCACAACTAATACTATGCCACTACAAGTTATGTCTCATTTACATGAAACAGGGACCACAATAAAAAACATAAGAACATTTACTTTGACACAGGTAAAAGATGTAAATACATTTCCATAAAGTTTTCACAGCTCCTCTGAGAATAGTAATAATGGTTATAAACACATTGTTACTTCCACTAATAAACCTGTTTTAAGATGCCAACTTCAATACTAGAGTAAACCAGTACCCTTGTAGGGCTAAACAATAGTACAGGCACCTAGAAAAGCATAAGTAAATGAAAGCTATAGTGACAAAAAACAAAATAAATGCTTTAAATTTTAATATCTGGAAAGATGCATAGTTAATAAATCATTTGCATAGTATACAATTACATTATGAACAAATTTATCCAAGCAAATACTATATAAAAAAGTTACATTTACACAGTAGAAACAGAGAAGTAGACTGTTCAAGGACAGACAGCCAGTGGGATAACATTACACAAGTACTAAAACCTAGTGCTAGATATACTATGAATAGTGATGATCCTCTTCCTTTCAAATGAAATAATCCACACAAAAGCACTTCCCAGAGCTTATACACACATGACATCATTGGTGCTATACAAATGAGTGTATACTGAAGGACTATATTGACTAAGCACAAGATTACCGCATCCATGGCTATACTTTTTGTATAGCCATGAGAATGGTAACTGTGTTTGCAAAGAATGCAAACACAGTTACCATTGCCGACCATGGATGCTGATTTCTATGACAGTGAAATGCAGAGACACGCAAGCGCTTTGATTAACGTGCATGTTAAAAACTTCAGCTCAAACTTATTTGCCCACTAGCACTACACCAGCCTTTACATTAGTGTCATAGTTTGGTATCTTCTACACAAAATTTAAATAATTTGGGATGCTCAAGCGCGAAAGGAACTGTTGAATAATGAACTGCTAAGAAGTGGAACTGCAGCTGCTCAGAATGTTACTATGTATACAATTCAAGCTGCTGCAGACATCACAATGTGCTCTTTCTTCTGTCGCGAGCTTTGAGCAGACGAACACAGTCACTGGCAGTGACTTTCTACATGTTGGTCTTCCGTGCTGCGTTCGTGATACACCGTACATGACCGTGGAGCACCTGATCCCGTGTTACTGCTGGAACATGGAAAAATACAGATCATCGTTACAACCATGCTACATGCAAAAGTGTACAGGTGTTAAATATGTGCTCATATTTACAGATGTCGTATTTTCAGAAGCCGATGACAAGTATGCAGAAAAAATAAAAAGAAAGGAAGTCTCAACACACACACACAAATAGTGAAGACTGAAAATATATTTTATTATTATACAAGTGCACAGCTGTGATGTTATATATGAATGTATAAAACTTCTGCCCGGCATACTAAGCCAATAAACTATCATCTATTTTGGCTTTACACAAGGAGCGAGAAGAAGACCACAAATAAATTCTCTAGGGAACGCAAGCTAGACTGCGTTACAAGACAACAGCTAATGTTCATAACTTCAAAGCTATCTAACATTGCCAGCTCACCATACAGCGTATAGGAGCAAATGGGCAGTCCAGAAGACACAAAACACTTGTGGATTATGAGTGTGCTTGTTACTCACATCTGTTATTCTACACGTAGAAAACCTTTCGAACATGCACTTCAGTGGGGTAAATAATCACACGCAACAAACACGAGGGGCTTCTATAGGTGTTCCAACACTCACCATCATTATTGATGTCTGTGTCTTGCCAGATGCATATGCTGTGTCCTGCACAGAACATTAAAGGAGAGCTCCATGACTTGGCTCGCATGAGTGCTAGCGGCATCGCACTACTGCTCAAGTAGGCTAGCCACAAAGATATGAGGAGCCATGGCTTTGGGGCACACCGAGCGTCACCTTTAGAGATCAACAATGCATACTTAGGTCAGGCAAAATTTGTAGAAAAAAATATATCGCTATGCAATCGTGGTGAACACGTTCGGCTGAAACACAACATGCCACAGCACTGAGAGAGAAAAAGCTACATCAAGCAAAAGATGCAATAACTGGCCTTACGTCGTCTGAGGCTTATGCAGTATGTCTATCTCATAGCAATTTGTGAACAGCCAGGCTATTTTCACCTACTTGCTATTTCATTCCAGAGCATTTTATCCACAGAGTGATTCAAAAGCTCGAGGGCTCAATATGGAATCAAAGTATTTGTTCTTGTTTAAAAGCACGAGCTGTTCAGAATCAGATTATTGGAGTTTCATTCTTAAGCTGTAAGCTTTCCCCATTCAACATTCTCAATTATCTCGCAATTTACTTCTATTAATGTTCAATAAGCATTACGTGTGAGAATAATGCAGGTATACACTGCAAGCAACCTTTCTTGGGTTTTCAATTTGTGCACAGTGAGTGGTGTTTATGTAATCGTATGTATTTAAAAAACTAACCTTGCAAACAGCCGTTAAGCAGTTTTGTGCCCTCGAAGCTCCCAGGCAGATCACAGTCCTTCCAGACGAGGATGCCACGCATGCTTCATGGCCACTTCCAGGTCCGCTGAATGATAACAGTCCCAGCAGTGACATAGACTTGCACATTTAGGGAGCACGTGTCTTTCCTAGTTTTGTGCAGGTGCTCCAAGTCACGAGGAGGCTTGATGTGCCAGTATGTGCAACCAATGCATCACAGGACCTTAACAAACTCTGTGATCTGTGAAGGGCCGAAGACGATATATTTATAACAATCACTAAAAGCACCCACTTCCAATTCTTATTTGACGGAGCCATCACTTCGTCAAAGTGATCAAATCTGCTATAATAACAATGAAACAAACTGAAGCCGCATGCAGGATTTACATACCACAATATATATGTGTCCTAGTGAAGTATAGTGCTACCACAGCGGCAATCGTCTATAGAACTAGTTTTTTAAAATAACATGAATTCCTCAAGTGCAACCTGCTCCAGGGAAAAAAATTCACATTAACTTTCCAACTATCTAACGTGGTAAATATACAGGCCCATCTTAATAATTAAATAAGAGCTCTATATAAAATCACAAAAAACTGCTGATGTATTTGCCCCCTCTTCATAATATATGTATGTATATAACAGTAGCAGTAAATTTTTCATTACATCTGTTGGGCTGAAAACGCTGCACACGTTATAGTACTACCTGAATAGCAACAAATTTAGTTCCACCAGGTCAAACCACCGATGGCATCATTTAGTAGCCGTCAATGTCATCAGAAACCAAGTGTGCTCTGGGGCCAACAGGCAAAGAACATCTGCAGACTGGAAGCTGCCGATGACATAGCAATGAATAGCTGGCCAGGCGTGCACGTCCATTCATGTAGTGTAACAACTGGCCATGAGCCGCTGGTGTCAAGGTTTTAGTGCTGTGCAAAGCGGTGGCCAGACCAACTCTAAAACCTGCAGTTAGCCGGTACTGGCCTGCAACTTTAGCCAAAGCAAGGGACTGGTGAAATCTTTGCTCTTTTCAAGGGCCAGAGGCAAACTTGACGTTCACGGGCTCTAGCTGGCACATAGAACTCTTAAGTTCTTAACGAAGAACAGTCTAGGCGCGCTACCAAAGCAACACGATCCACAACAGAATGTAGCATCTCGCAGCTCTGTTTCGTCACATCACGGTGCTCGGACTATGGTTATCACAAAAAGTAGAAGTGACAAGTTAACAAACAAAAACGCCAAGCCCCACCACCACAACTTCACATGGTACAAGTCATCAAAGCTGTCTTTCAATTTTCGGTCACACGAGCACAGCCTCTTCACAATTCTTGGAAACGTCAACACAGCACCACTGTTCACAACGAACATCGTTTCACTCCTGAACACTAGATTGCTCACAAGCAAATAGAAGCGTACGGGCTAACCAGTGGCGAATCAAGAATCGAACACAGCACGTAGTTCATACGTTTCCGTACGTACTTGGGATCACTCAAGTAACGTGCCAAAACGCTGTCAATCGGAAATGTCGCACAGCACCCCACTGAAGACTGGAAAGTGAAGCGATTGAACTGTTACCAGTGCACAAACACACATCGCAGCCTTCTCGAGTGCTAGTTGTCGTTGATGCACAGGCGCCGAGCTATGGCCACCATAGCCGAGCTCACTTGATAAACACACAGAGGCACAGGCTTCGCTACGCGTCACCGTACACCGATACACTGCCGTTGGTTTTCACACCACCGAATAGCACCGAAAAAGCAGCGTAAATCACGATACATCCAGTCGAACGCTGAAGAAACTCAAGCGAGAGGTGTACTGACCAATACTATAGTGGCTATACTGGCTATACTGGCTATACTAGAATATACTGACTGGTGTGCCGTTCAGCAGCTCTTTTCAATGGAGGAGGGTGGCAGAGATTTGGATGAATGCCCGCGGGGGCCGCGAGGGGTGCTGCCGAGCGTGTGGGTGCTCACCACATGGGTCGTCTGCTTTGCACAGCCGATTTGCAGGGGTCGCGTGGATTTCTGTGTTCGTGTTTTCAGTGCTATTACCGGGTTGTGCGTTTGTTGTTCGCGTCATTAAAGGGTGAGTGAGAAGTTGTCGTGTTTCTGTGCCTTTCACAACGGGAAGTATGAGGTGAATGATAGAATGACGAAGTCAATGTGGTCGAAGGAAAGGACCTGCTCTGTACCGTTCTCTACAACTGGTTACCGTTCAAACAAACAGCAATTATCATTTTTCACAGCCCCAGCAGATGAAGCACTTCTCGCGGAATGGGAAAGAAAGATAATTAGGGCGGAAAGGAAACTGACACTAACTGCTGTGGTTTGTGGGAAACACTTTGATGAGAGTTTTATCGAGCGCGCCTTCACCATCACTATGAACGGCGTCGTCAACAAGATCCCCCGCGACAAACCGCGCCTCAAATATGATGCGGAGGCCACCATATTGCCTGAATATCTTAAGCACCTTGTCCCGAAATTGCCAACAAAACGAAAAACAAGAAATGTTTGCCTTCAGCATGCAGACATGCCAGCAAAGCGCCGCAGCGCTAATGCCTCGGAAGTGATTTCTGCCATTAAATAATCTTGTGCTGAGAATAATTCTTCTGTTCCTGAAAAGTGCGCCGCACCCCATGGATCAGAAGCAGAAAACGTACAAAACACTGAAGCTCGATCAGCACCCCCAATGCACCTATCCACATCCATTCTGAAACCTCAATATTTTTGTCAAAGTGCCGTCTCTGCCAGCAGTAACAGTAGTGTATGCGTGCTGTGAATGTGAAGGGAGTAATTTCTCTCCTGTTCATAAAAAACGGTATACTTTGAAAAAGTTTTGTCCGAACGGCAATCAGTAGTCGCAATGGTATATCTAAGAGGACGAGAGAAATCAAAGCAAATACTCACGCGTAGTGATGAGGCTGAAGCTCTCATCAAAAAAAAAAAATCACTGCATTTCAAGCTGCTTGAAGATAATTATGGGGCGAAGCTTTCGGAGGTGATTATTGTGATTAAAGTTGAGATAGTACTGAGACTGTGGTTGTGATACCTATATATTTTTTTACTCAAAGAGATAGTGCTGAGACCGATTGTGATATAGCGGTGATTCTTCTTTATAGCTGATATGAGGTTTCGAGTTCCAGGTTACGTTTTGACTTCATAATCACAGCTTCATTAGCTATTGTCCCTGGTGTAGAATTTTCTTGTCAGTATTGCCGCCTTGCATCCGCTTCAAGTTGTCTCAACTGCGCGTCAGCTTGGCGTTTTTCCCGCTTAGCCTTTGTTTCCTCAGCCCTAGTCTGTGGTGTAGAACTTTGTTGTCGCCGTCGCAGCTTTGCATCCGCTTCCTTCTCTTTTGTCTCCACGGTAGCTTCCCGTCGATGGCGACGCTGATACTCAGCACGTCGCCCTTTACTGCGTTCGTCTTCGTTCATATGAGAGAAGAGAATGCGTGGTATGGAACGTGGTTATATATATATATATATATAGCGTTGACAGCAGCGCCATCACATCTACAATTAACCACAGCGCCCTCTGTTGCTTATAAGTTCAAGGTTACATGCAAAACGGTTACCACCAACACCCTCTGTTGCTCATAAGTTGAAGGTTACGTGGGAAATGGTTCAAAAATGTCAGACAGATGAAGACGTGTTACGGACAGACGGGAGATGGCGGACATCGTGAGGTCTTAAGAAGCTTCGCCCCTAAAACTTTCAGTGACAGCTATTTGTGGTGGTTGTGACTTAAAGCCAGTTTTTATCGAAACACAACTTATTTCGAAACATGTTTTTTTTCTGAAAAATATTTGTTGACAGCGCAGTCTCACAAAAAAAAACCTTGCCTTTTTTGCAAATACGTGGGTTCTGGATCAAAACCAGGCCTGCAAGAAAAAGAAAAAAGGCAAAGCAAAACGCAAGAGATGATGCCGGAAACCAGCACTGTAAGAACATTTTCCGCAATTTGTTGAGAATCAAGAAAAGACTCGCGAAAGCAGAAGAGCAGTTGTCTCGTATGAAAGTGCGAAATGAGGCATTCGAAAGTAATATTTGGTCTCTTTTCCCAAAACAACGACTAGCTGTCAAGAGGTGCTTCGTTGCCGCATGATGAAAGACGCATAAAGGCATGCAGTACAATGATGAGTGGATTGTGGAATGCATAAGGATGAAGATGCGAAGCCCGAAGTTGCATGAAAACCTCCGCTAAGAAGTCATCATGGTACTGCCTGGGAGAACTTGTCTGTGAAGGTACGTACCTGCAGCGTTTCGAGGGTGACATTTAGGTTCAGTGCCAATATTTTTAATGATTTGACTGAGCTACATGGGCTGACATAAGCTAAAGAGAAGCTTGTGCAAGTGCGCAAACTATTCGAGGCAGGGAATGCTAGCCCTGCCTCGAAGGCACGCCGTGGCAGGGCTAGCATCGAAGGCACGCCGTGGCCGTGCACCGCGAGTAGAAGACATTAACAGCTTTCACTTTATAAATTCAGCCAACGTCATGTATGGCAGCACTATTGCGTTTACTTGAATGAAATAAATCAGCCTATGGTTGCTTCGCCGAACAAAAAAATATTCCGCTTCTAGCATCAAAACGGGCCGCGGCTCCCTTGTCGATGCTGTGGAAACACAGCGGGCTATGAGAAGCGAGTGGCGCCACGGCACTGACAACGGCGAGTGTTTTCACGTCATAAATTCAGCAACTGTACAGACAACATGATCGGTCGTGCGTCTTTTACGGTTTCATTCCGCCACGCGGCCGACGCAGCATCCGGCCACTGTGTCCGTGTTCCGCGTGAAACTCACCGGTGTCAGAATTCTGCGACCATGGTGACTTTGAGAACGGTGCAAGTGACACTTGAACGCCGTTGCTGTTACTTTGAGATTACATGCAATGCTGGGGGAGAAAATATGAAGCGGGACACTAAAGGTGTTTTAATATGCACATGCAAGTTGTTACTGTACACACACAACATGAAACTACATTTGTGCACATGGTCCTCATTGCGTCTTGCTGGACTCAACAGCGTCGTCCGTTGTCACAAGCGGGAGCACTGCCCAATCGTCACTGACCTACAAGGCATTCGTCGTCGTTCCGCTTCATCATGGTGCCCAACGCAATTTCGCTGAACACTAATTGCTTCATCCGCGTCATCCGCCGCATGACTCATGGATATGCACTCGTTCTACGCACTGTTGAAACCCCGTGATGGACGAGGATTTGTAAACGTTGCTAAGAGTACAGTAACTGCCAGGAGAACACTGTGTAACCAATAACGTGGTTCAGAGCGCGGATATTGTCCGCCACGGCTCAGCACGAGACCTGGGGAGGCACACATGGCGCCGCCAGACGTGGCCGCTCGCTGCTAGACCAGCTCCACTGCGCAACACGCAACCATAACAACGCCGCCATTGTGCCCAGTGAATATGGCCGCCATGATGTCATTTCCGCCACACTTTTCACGTAGCATGCCAGCTGGGCATGCCCTCTCCTACTTTTCCTTCCTCCGTGCGCTATACCAATACGCTGTTTACGACGCCATGTTGTTTTTGACAACTGAGAACTCTTAGAAAGTACTTGTGCATTTTTCACAGCACGACAAATTCTGGTCTTATGTGCCATAGAGTTTCCTAAAACTATTAGAAAACTCTATGTTATGAGCGAGGAGAGTGATATGACAAACACGACAGGCGTTCCAGATGAAAAAAGTGTTTTGGGAACGTCATGGAGTGAGCTGATGTTGAGAGTATTGCTTCACAACCAATCACAAGCTGCGCCTGTCGGCTAAGCCATCGTCTGCTCGCGCTTGTCGTCAGCTTTGATCGGAGCATGCGACGGGGGTTTCGCCTTCGCAACGCAATTATTCCTAGGTCAAGTGGTCACTGCGTCACACAAAATACATGTCAGTGGCTTGCTCTGCCTTTGAACAATATTCGTGCGCCAAGTTAAACGGCTGGTAATTGTCGCAGGGACGAACTCAGCCAAGGTTTGCTCCAGAATTGTGAGGGTTTGCACATTTCCGATGTCATTTAAAATGACTAGCGTCATTTTATCTCAACTGCTTGCCGTAATATCACGACCCATATTGGTTTCTAAATACTGAAGGTGCAAACGCTTGATTTTTTTGTAGTTCCATGCGTAATCACGCACACCCCTAATATGATTCAGTTTACAAAGTACACGCCCGTTCCAGATCGTCCCAGAGTGTATCGACAGCTTTATTTCAGCGATCACACCCATTGGACAGTTAGAGCCAATCGAAGTACACTAAAGCACAACCACAGAATAGGCTTTAGAACCGCTAACTGAAGAGTTCCGCTCACTTTTATTTCCAATAGCGTGCAAGGAATGGGCTTCTATTAACCTATTTGATAGTAGTTTCTACCTATGAGGCAAGGAGCTCGAGTTGTACTTTAAATTGGATGAGGTGGGGCGCAATACAACAACATGGCAAATATGGTTGATGATACGCCATGCCACGTTCTAATGCACCGACCATTCACGTAGCACATTGGTTTTCATCCAACCACAAATCTTTACATGTATGATTTTACGCTATTGACGCCCAATAGGATTCCTCACTTACTGCTACTCTGAACTTATTGCGCGACGGTGGTTGTCAATACCATCCACTGCGTACAAGGGAAACAACGCACGAAACTTAAAGCGCCGAAATATATAAAAACGCACACCAGCAGTCATCAGGCAGCCCCACATGGGCGTGAATTAACTCAAAACCAGCCAGGGCACTAAAGTATAGCACCGCGGCAGCAGATTCTAAGTAGCCACATTGTTTCTAAGAGTGGTCCAGATCACTCTCAGGATTTTTTTTTAGCCACGCTGTCTTTACGCAAAAATTTGCTTCGTGAATCCACTTACGGGAACTTTTCGGTGACGTAAGCAAATATAGCAACTGCATCACGATCGCTGACATGTTCCCGGGCAGTCACAGCGCGCTTTATTGCAGCGGCCAATGTGACAACGATGACCTCTTACGACTTTTTTTTTCGTTTTGTGAATTGACTTACGCAACAAAATTTATCTTGCACAAAATTTTTTTAGTAATTGAGTTTTGTGAATCCGGCCCAGTATTTCTTCTGATGGTTTCCTGGCTATGCATTGCAAGACGTGAATGGCCATGCACCGAGCCTATCCGGACCATGCAAATAAGGGTTTCTTTCTCGCTCTCTCTCTCTCTCTTTCCGAGCTCAAACAGCTCCGCTGTTGTAGCTGAAGTTCTTCCTGCACGTCGACAGCGTGATCATGACTAGTTCGCCAAGAGTGCCATATCGTAATGTCGTATTTTATTTTTCCTTATATTTGCGTTCACTGAGCAGTATGCACTAATGGCACCAGGTACTCTACTATGGGAGAGCTGAAAGCCGTCCCGTGGGCCTCACAGGCCGTGTAAAAAAAAAAAAAGGCTCCGAAAGAGCACAGAATAATAGAAAAATACAGGTACAGTAGTGGTTAAAAATTTTGGCATTCAATATTTGACATCATAAAAGTACCCGCTTAGCGATTCTGGTTTTGCGTGTAAGAAATCAACGCAGTAATCAACTATATTTCAGGAATGTTACACAAGTACTTCGGAGAAAATATATTACCGGTCAGAGAAGCAATCTTTTATTTCAGAATATACCCAATACTCATATTGATTGAACTATGCAAAGTCACCAACTTGAAATAAACATTGTCTTTTCAAAAATTCTTTTTCATAGCCTTGACACTGTACTCATCGTCATAGCTGACCAACAAGTGTTGTGGGGTAGGAAAAACTCGTGAGTTATTAAATATCAACAAAAACTGTAGTAATTTGTCTATGATGTTTCAGTTTTATAAATATACACTTCTTTAAAATGAATTTGAAAGACTTTTTTTTGTTCGCTTCGCGTGCTGCCATGGTGGCGCCACCACTCGGCTTGCCGCTCGACTAGTACGGAGAACGCGGTTTCACACTTTCCCAACCTCCCTTAGGATCCCATGCATTCTTAATCCAACTTGCGCATTCATTGTGAAAAAAAAAAAAAAGACTTGTCGTTGCTTTCATCGCCTTGGCGTGCCCTGATTCAACCCGTCTTTCTACTTTTTTTTTCATTTCTTTCGGTTGACGCTGGAGCACACTCTCTACAGATGGCAGCGTTCCCAAAAAGACCAGCGTCTCGTCGCTTTCGTCTCGGTCGCGTCTTCCATGGACATTGCAACGTTAAAATTGTGTAACCGTCGTGGCCACACATCGGACGATAAGGCCTGATTTCGCTCAGTTGCAATCGCATCAGCGAAAATGCTTCAGACGTGCACTATCGTTTGTTGGTCGCTGAGCAGGAAGGCTTCCTATACGAGACCGCGATTTTCCTTGACAGTCAGTTGTGTGTGTAGCTCTCGGCATCATGGAAGTTTGTTGGCCCGATGAGAAAAACAGGGGCTACATCTTGGGTACCGCTGGTACGACGGCAACTTTTGTGACGTTACTGTACGTACGCGCACAATTGTGCTACAGTTGAAGCACCACGCTTAGCCGTGCGCGTCTACTTGGCACCAGTGTGTGGTAACAAGTGTGTTGTTATCGTTGTTGCGTTAGCTAATGCCGAATTGCAATCGGAATGCTCTTTTTCCAAATGGAGTGAGGCTCTAAGTATTTTTGCTATATGCTCGCTATTCCACAAACATTATTTATAGAAACCCATGTCATGTGGATTTTCACCGACAAGAGGAGAATCCAGCATACTATAGGCCTCCGCATTTCCCATTTAAATCTGAGTAATGCCACGCGTGCGAGTTTTGTGTGTAAACCTCAGTTTTACGACCTAAATTCGGAATGCATTTAATAGAGAATTGTGGCTTCAGCGCTGTTAGTGATTAGATTTTCAGAAGTACGTGATTGTATTCCAACTTCCTCAAAATTTTTCTAGGGTCTCTGAAAAAAAAAAACGGTGTTACTATACTATGCAAGGCTATGCTATGCTTCGAGCTGCTTGGCCCATACCGACTTTCTGTGCCACGTTCCAACCGAGTTTTGTTTTTACAACATCGGCCATCCACCGAGCCTAATCGGACCATCCAAATGAGCGTTTGTTTATCTCTCTCTCTCTCTCTTCGAGCTCAAACAGCTCTACTGTTACATTTTTTTTTCTGCACGTCGACAGCGTGATCTTGACAAGTTCTAAGCATCGCAGTCTGGGCAGTGTGGTAGCACTAATTACCGTGATAGCTTTGTTTTCCTGCCGCCATCGCCTCGGTAAAGAAGAAAGAATATTGGAAGAGGAGAAACTCCCAAGCCACGGCAGCGGGCGAGGGCGACGCGATGAAGTCATGAAGCAATGCGGTTTACGCCGCAGCTCGCAAGATGACGCTTTCGGCATCTTGCCATCTTTTTTATGCGCTTCCATAGAGGTGGTGCATAAAAATGACGATTGCTCTTCGATACTGTAAGATTTTTCAGATTTGTGTCCGTAGCATCTATTGGTGGACGTGATATATATTTTGGGGCCTGTTACTAATTGATATTGCCGAAATTAGAAGCCGCACAGCGCTTCAAACGAGCTGCTAAATGGTCCCTGAGCAGGCGACGTCGGCGCCTGCACATGTGAGCGCCTCTGGCTCCTCGCTCACATGTTGTGCGCGCGTGGCCTTGGGAGGCAAAGTTGCCAATAAGCGGCGATTCCTTTCGCGGTCTATTCCTCGGTGTCTGCGCGTGCTTTTCACGCCGTGACGAAGTAGGGTACTTTGAACATTTCACGAGTGGTTTTTCGGAATGCGGGAATAAGTGTGCTTTGCCGCACTCCACCAGCGGGTAGGTAATTGCCCTCAAAGTTTCTAGTGAGGTTGGAGGTGATGGCTTGCACCGTAGCAAGAAAAGATCGAGAGCGCACAGGGACATATACAGGCGGTGCTATTGGGGTGAGCTTGGTGGCGGTGAAGTTCTCCTGGGCAAAGCGAAACGACCAATGTTCTTACCTGGCTTTGTGCCGTCAATCTTTCCGTGCTTTCCCAACTGTCACACACACACACACACACACACACACACACACACACACACACACACACGCACGCACACGCACACGCACACGCACACACACACACACACACACACACACACACACACACACACACACACACACACACACAGGAAAACGTACTGGACCTTGCGTGAAGTCAGGGAAGCTCGTAAGGACAGATACTGTGGTGGCTCAAAGCAAATATCCTTGCTCATTGTATTTGCATCTTCTATTTATGGTCACTAACACCATAAATTTTTCACTCACACTCAACGACGGCGATGCCGGCATTTTTGCGACAACTAGCTCTCCAATGCTGTCGCGCTAAAATTTGGAGCCAGCGAGTACGCATCGGAACACATACATTTGGGCGTGAACGGCGTTTCGGCGTGGAGTCTTAGAATGAAGAATCAATGGATGGTGAAGTGGCCTTAAAAAAAAGCGCGGTCGGCGCCCGCGTTTTTTTTTTCTTTTCACCTCCGCTAGCCGAGTTGCAAGACAAAGGGCGCGTCATTGCTGTGCCTGATTTGGTGACGTATTCAGAACGTCCGTGCAAGCGCAGCTTCGTCTTCTTTATTCTCTGCCCTCCTCCGGTACTCTTTCTCCGTGGCCTCGGTATTGCTTCGAAGATCCTACCGCTATCACCAAAGTATCACTAAAGTATTTATTAAAGGAGCCCTGGAACAACCATGAGGTCTTAGTACAGGTGCACGCAAAAATAGAAAAAATAAAAATTGAGGGAAAGAGTGAAAGCGCACAGACAAAAAGGAGTCAGCTCGAGAGGCAAAAATTAAGACACAAGACGAGAATAATGGAATGGCAGGGAAATACAAAGTAGAATATACACTAATATGTGCAAGGCTTCTTGAAAAACGGAAAAGGGTTAGAATCTGCAAGTCATGAAAAACTACCTTAAGAGAGCGCAAAGCGGAGATAAAAACAATGAAAGCGGAGTGTGAAAAACATCAAGATCATGAGTGTCGACTTTGTATTCTGTGAGTGGTAGAGTGTTGAAAGAAGTTGGAAGATACATGCATTGCCATCACACAGTTTGCGGACCGCTATTGTCTCACCTGCACAAAAGAGCGATCGCCGCCGCCGCTGGGATGGAACCGACGTATTTCGGGTCATCAGCGGAGCACCGTAATGATTGAGCCGTCCCGGCGGCTACAGCAGCACTCGCAACCAACATGCAGAAGAGGCTGGGAAGGACACATTTGCGCTGGGGTGCTGGCTTACTCGCTTTGCGGAAGGTAAAGCTATAGTTCCCGATTGGTGTCGTATTTAGTTTTTTTTCTCACCCTTTTTCTGCCTCTTCGTCGCTTTGCGTAATACGGGCGTGCAAATTTACTCTACTGGATTCCTGAGAGACAAGAATAGAAGAAGCCAAGAGACCTCGCCAGACACTTCGGTGGTTTCACCCATTTCGGCACCGGGATATGATTCTCATCGACGACGTGACAGTCATATAGACGGTCTGGAGTCGAAACGTGGGATGTGGGCTGCGCAGTCGCTTATCCCAGCTAACCACGTCGTGTAGAGTGGCGCTTCCGTTAAATAAGCAGAACGCAGTATAGTTTTTAAAGTGTCCAGCCAATTAATTATACACCCACCGCAGAAATTCCTCCAAGTCAGGACCCTCGTGAATTTCTTCAAGTCGCCTTTGTTCGACGTTTACCCATTTCATTCATAGTCGTGTGTCTTTTCCTACGTATATTGAGTTTGCTCGCCCTGTTCCAGCTTATTGTTTGGAGAGGGTTTGGTTCTTTACCGCGATACCTTGGCGCAGCGAAATGACAAGCCTATTGCTCATTGTGGTCTACGCTGCACCGCGTGCAGGTGTTCCCTTGGAAAGTGCCCAGGGCCCCCGATCCGCCACCGGGCCGCTGGTGGTGGTCATGGCGGTCGGGCGTCCGCGACCCGGCGGCCGACGCCGAGCCGCCGTCCCGCGCCAGCCGGCCCAGCTTCCTGGCCATTTTGGCTGACGAGGGCGTCGACTTCCTGCTCAACATGCTCAACAATGCCATTACGCTGCACAAGCGCGTCGTCGGCACCCGCCACCACTGCACACCATCGCACCGGTACGGTTCCAGTAGCGCTGATTATTACCCGTTTTTTCACTAATATATATATATATATATATATATATATATATATATATATATATATATATATATATATATATATATATATATATATATATATATATATATATATATGTATTACTTATTAATACTGTCAACCCTCGCTTGAGGGTCATAACAGGGAGGGAGTACAATATGAGTACAAACAGAACACCTAAAAAAACCACTAAGCAATAAACACAGGAAAACAGAATGGGCAGTACTTCAACCATTACCAAAATAAGCATCAATTTCTCTGTCAAAAGTTTGCACATCTGTACTATTAATAACATGTTGGGGTAAAGAATTCCATTGTTCTATAGCATCCGGGAAAAATGACCACCGAAAGATGTCAGTGCGAGTGCTAAAAGGTTCAATGGGGGCATCATGATTCAATCTAGTGCTACGTTTTCCGGGAAGGCGTGTGTACTCGTCTTTAGGTATTTTGAATATCCCTTGGATTATACGAAATAATGTTTTAAGTTTTTGTTTCCGTCTTCGAATTTCCAGTGATTCTAAATTGCATGAATTTAGCATATCAGTTACTGAATCCCGCCTTCTATATCTAGAGCACACAAACCGAGCTGCACGCCTCTGAATACGTTCTAACTTGTTGACCAAGTGTTTCTGGTTAGGGCACTATATATATATATATATATTATATATATATATATATATATATATATATATATATATATATATATATATATAGAGAGAGAGAGAGAGAGAGAGAGAGATCTAACAGACAGTAATGCCAAGGAATGTATAGGGGAAGTTATTAGAACAAATGGAATGTAAATAAGAAGAAAGAAATGTGGGTGAAAAAATAACCAGCCCTGAGCAGGAATCGAACCTACGAAACTCCTACTTCTAAATTCACATATAAGCCCAAAAAAGTGGATGGAGGGAAGGCCGCTGTGATAGTTCAGTGGTTAGAGCATCGAACGGGTATTCGAAGGTCGCAGGTTCGGATCCTGCCCACGGCAAGTTATCTTTTCACCCACTTTTCTTTCTTCTCATTTACATTACAATTGGCATAATAACTTCCCCTATACCTTCCTTGGCGTTATTGTCGGTTAGATCTCATTATTATTGTGTAAAACACGAAAAAAACGAGCCCTTAAGTATACACTTGTTTCGCTTATATATATATATATATATATATATATATATATATATATATATATATATATATATATATATATATATATATATATATATATATATATATATATATATATATATATATATAAATATAATTATATATATATATATATATATATATATATATATATATATATATATATATATATATATATATATATATATATATATATATATATATATATATAAGGGAAAGAAGTGTATACCTAAGGGCTCGTTTTTCCGTGTTTTAACACAATAATAATGAGATATAACAGACAGTAATGCCAAGGAATGTACAGGGGAAGTTATTAAAACCAATGGAATGTAAGGTCGTAGGTTCGATTCCTGCTCACAGTTGGTAATTTTTTCATCCACTTTTCTTTCTTCTTATTTACATTCCATTGGTTTTAATAACTTCCCCTGTACATTCCTTGGCATTACTGTCTGTTATATCTCATTATATATATATATATATATATATATATATATATATATATATATATATATATATATATATATATATATATATATAAGCACAAGACCGAGTTCACTGGTGGAACATGGGAGAGCCCTTTTTCCTGCATGTAGTAGACGCAGTCAGGATGATAATGATGATGATATGGCTGATGCCGGTAGTTGTCAAGCCGTTTTCTCACGATACGGCTGTCTACTATGCAAACGGATATACATATTTAAGAATAGCCATACAGACAGATATCGACAAGAATGAGTTGTGTCGATTCACGTAGATACCATAGTGCTCTCAAACACGCGACGCGGCCCGCACCCGCCTATGACTGTCTTCGTCCTCATGACTTTGAGACTGAACTTTAGCGACTTTGTTAAATTGCGCTCATGTTTTTTTCCTTGCTTTGTTGCGATTGATAACTTTTTGGCTTGTTAGGCTACGCAGACGTTACTGGAATCGTACGTTTTTTTGTTTTTTTTTTCTATGAAGTGCTGCATGCTCTAGAACAAAACAGAATTTTCGCTAAAATCGTCATTAAGATTTTAGTCATTCTGCAGACCAGTATTGATAGGTTGTTCGAGACTTCTGAGACCAGATCTCCGTAAAGAAACCCTGGAACACTTTTCCAAGTAGCCGTAAAATGGAGTCATTGAAGAAGCTTATTGCCTTGCGAATTGGCCACGGCAAAAATTTTTAGAATCCGTCCAGCTGCCACCTAGGGGAAGGAGACAATTTTTTCACATCTTGCCGCTTTTTTTTCTTTATTAAAGTTATTTCCTCCTCCTCCATCCAATACAAGTGGAGTTACAAAGATTTGTCGCACGCCACAATTGAATTCCGTCCTCTCTTGTCCCGGCTCAAGCGCTCGAAGCTATGCAGGGACGAATGGCATGGGACAGAAGGTACGTCACTCATGCCTATAGTTAGCTCAAGCATTTCTCTCTCTCTCTTATGAGTGCGCGGATTTTCAGTGTGATTGCGCGCGAATGCTCGAACACGTTGCGGCCTCCCATAGCAGCCTTAGTAACTCTCCAGCATGCCATGCTCCAACCAACCAATGACATTAAACTTGCGCCTGTGACGCAATCTTTTTTCAATATAATGCATCATTTTCGAGAGAATAAAAAGTCATCTTTAGTTGACATTGAACATTTATCGGACATTCCAAGTCATGTTCTGTGCGATAATATTTGGCTCGCGTGTTCTCGGAAGCCTCGACTACCGATCGGAAGCGTTTTATTACCACTCTTAAGAACTGCTCTAGGGTCACTTTAAGAAATGATTCATATATGACATACGAGAGAGGCCTTCCTTCGCCCTCTCACTCTCTCGCTATTAATTTCTTCGCTGTGCAGGCCCGTACGGGATATTTTTTTTTACTGCGGCCGGCTAGATTTGTCGAGTTTGAGAGCTTTGCTACATAGTAGAGAGTAATAGCAGAGCGGGTCAGTGGGCTTAGCGGAGTAGTGGAGGGGTCAGTGGAGCGCAAGACAAAAGGAAGTATAATAGCCGAGTTAATGTTCCGCTTTTTCAACGGAGACAGCGGAGCGCATCGGTGCGCCACCTGTTGAACATGGTTGAAAATAGTGTCAATCGAGCAGAGGCTTTGCCTGAACAAACGTTGGCCTGAACAACGCCGCCTTTATTTCATTCAATGCTCTTCAACGGGAGCCATCGGTCCACCTTAGTTCAGAGAGTGGTCGTGATGCGGCACCACAGAAGGGGTAGGGCTAAGGTTCCTAGATAAAACAAGTTTCAAAGATAGCGTCACTCGTTGTTCTCGACGCCGTCCTCCTCATTCTCTCGCTTACTCCTCCTTTTCTCCGCCATCCGTGTCTGTAATTGGTCCATTCCTTGCACGTGATCTTGCATATGGCTGGTGGTGTTATTTATCATTATGCGAATTGTTATCATGCATGTATGGCTCCAGCTGGATTCTCGCCTTGACGAAAGACGAAATCACAGCCAGGACATAAACTTGCAAAGGAGGAGCGTTCCAGTTGGCGCCAAGTCCCCCAAGACCGCTTCGAGGTGCACGTTCAAAGCAACATCCGAGTTTTTCAACAATGCTGGGCTGCAGTAAAATAACAGAAAACGGTTTCACTCTCTTCAACTTACCTTGTGTTATCAGAAATGGTGCACACCGTGAAGTGCACCTACGAAACATTTCACGCGAACGCCTTCGTGCAACGCTGACCGCGTACGTCGACGCGGCTCTGCGAAGCGAGTTTGTTTGTCGGTTTTTTGTTGAAACGCCAGGAGTGCGTCTAACACGCGTAAAGTGCATGCCCGTTGTTACAAATAATTGTGCGTAGGCACGGATAGAGCAGCTGGAGAGTCTAAGGAACGCGCTTTCAGGAACATTTCACGCTTGACCAGTTCAAGCCACTTTCTTTAGAAAGCGGCATAAAAGAGTCGTAACGCAATGCCGGAACACCTCACAGGTGGAACTCTCACTTTTGTGAAATTCCGCGCATGGCATCAGAATTACCTGGCATCACAATTGTCAAAATGAGTGCATTTTTCTAGAAAAAAAAACTGTCACCGCAGTGCTGCTAGACAATCATTCATGCCAGTCTGGCCGCGGTTTCCACTTGTGCGTGCAAAAGCCGGCTGTAATCACTCGTCACAATGTCACGCACTGGATACGAGCAAGAAGCGCGTTCGCTGTGTCACAGCATGAAGAAAACACATTCACAGAACTGGAGGAATGTGGACACGAACTACGATGTACGATGCGAGACGCCATGACTAGTGGTAGGAAATATAGAACTGCACAACGTTGGCAGTTGAGTAACACACATTCCGCTTGCTCTTGTGTTGTACCGTTTGTATTCAAATATGTAACCGTTTTTTCTACTACTCATTTCCTTCCATTTTGTTCCAATTACGTCTCTGACCATAGCAACAGAACAAAAATAATCTCCTTTTTATGAAAGTTTTGAACCTTCTAGGGGGCGCTCCAGGAACATAATCGAGGAGGAAAGCGGAGGGTGTCGCTACTTCGGAAACTTGTTTTATCTAGGGACCTAAGGTAGGGCTGCTTGTATCACACCTGCTTCCGAGCGCAAACGCGATAGACGTGTGTCCCTCTTCAATATTATACGTTTGTCAGATTGGTTCCTTCATGCTCCTTCTTTGTGACTGGAAGCAATGCCACCGCCCCCTCACAGCGCTACTTATGCAGTGGCATAACCGTGACGCGTTCCCATAGTTTGCCCGCATAGCGCCACGATCTATCGAAAACACCTTATCACTTACAGAGCCATCGTGAACGCCAACATTGTGATAACGAGTAATGCAAGACGCTGTCCCACGGATCTGTACACAACTGAACAAATAATTACTTTATATTATTCCCGTCGTGAGGCACTGCATGAAGGGCTCACTTCCCCACGACGGGAAAGCATAGGTGAAGACTAGGTGACGGGCGAGAGCGGGAAAGGGCTAGAGGAGAGGGTGTGGATTGGACCATATGGCTGGCATTGATAAAATAGAGGAGGCACTGGCCTGATGAACGCTCGCAAGCTGGTTCGCTGCGGGACGAAACGAGCGGATGGCGGCTCGCTCCGCAAAATCACTATAGCTCGCACAGCGGGCCGCTCATGCGCAGTTCCGCTCATTCTCTGGGCCCGCTGAGCTGTTCGGCTATTACTATTAAAGTGAGGATTATGAAGGGTACATTAACAATGTCTTACGCATGGCAGCCCTCATATTGCAGTGGGCAGGTCACTGCCGCACTTTCCCACACTTGGACCACTGATGATCGTATTGAGAGCACGCAAATATTTTGAATGAATGTTACGTTCGTCTGACATCGTAAATACATCCAATCAAAAACAGCAAATTCATAATGGAATAATTGGAAGTGCAAACCAACGGGACACAATAGGAGAGACAAACAAGCGCGCTATTGTGTCGCGTTGGTTTGCGCTTCCAATTATTCCATTATGAATTTGTACCAACTAGCCCGCCTGTCAACACTACGGCAAAAACAGCAAGTAACTCTTGCCGCGAACTCCTTTATGAGCCAAAGATCGCACCATTTTATGGCCTTCAGCCAATTCAAGGTCGAACGAGCAGCCGATTCTAACCCTTTTGCTAACCCCCCCCCCCCCCAAAAAAAAAGGCGAAAATATTTGTAGGCTTTCGCTGCGCGCCATCTTACCTCGGCAGCAAACTTCGAGAGTTGTATTGGTCCACTTCAGTCCGAATCGTTAGGTGCTACTTAAAAGCTTTCACTGGCATTGCATGAAAGTAAATCAAATTCCAGTTTTTTGTTTGTTTATGTACCAAAACCACAATACTATCTTCATACAGGTGGTAGTGGAGAACTCCGGAATATACATTTATGGCTACCTGTGGTTTTTTCGGAGTGCTCATGAACCTAAAAACACGAGCAGTTTTTTTTTTTTTTTCAAATTTCAACCTATCTAACTGCGGCCGCCGTAAATCAAATACACGCACTTATACCCAGCAGTTCTACACCCTAAGCGCTCAGCCACCGAATTGGAGCCAACATTGGACCAGAAGAACCGATTAAGTTATCTGAGTTGGCCTACTCTAAATATATTGGTCTGGTATATGATTTCGCAAAGATAATTTATTTATTAGACAGAAAGCTGTCTGGTATATGATTTCGCAAAGATAATTTATTTATTAGACAGAAAGCTGTTGTCTTGGTGTTGCCCTTCTTGGTCTCCTTATTTTTCCACAAATATTTTTGACAAAAAAAACGGAGGTAGCTAATTCTATAAACTGGCGGAAATACATAGGTTATTTACAGATATTTAGGCATGTCATTTTTGATGGAGGCGTAAATGCTGTAGGCCCATGTGCTCCGATTTGGGTGCACGTTAAAGAACGACAAGAGGTTGAAATTCCCGGAGCCCTCCACTACGGATGGCGTCTCTCATAATCGTATGGTGGTTTTGGGACGTTAAATCCGACATATTAATCAATCAATCAATAAATTAATCAATTAATCAATTAATCAGTCAGTCAGGTATATAGACATGTGCCTACATTTAAACATTGAAAAGACTCGTGATAGAATGGCGGTTTCTGCTTTTAAGTATGGCGGCACATATTCCTGAAATGACCTCAAATGGGAACAGTAATCCAATGAAGATCTACCCACCACTCCACCGATTATACAGCCGTTGATCGGCTGGATGAGTTGTCGAGCTGCTCAGCTCGAGGATGCGGCTTCGATTACCGACCACGGCAGCTGCGCTTCGATGGTGGCCAAGTGCCAAAACACCCACGTATACTTGCATTCAGGTGCACCTTAAGCGAGCACCATGTGGTCAAAAATAATTCGCGATTCCATAATATGGCGTGTGTCATTGTCACGGAGTGCCAGTTTTGCGACCCGGCGTCACGCCGAGTTAACAGGCGCCGTGCTTCTTCCCCTGACCGTGAGACCGCTTTGACATCGAAAGTTTCTGTTTAGGCTGCCAAGGCCTGGCGGGGGTGTTAGTCTGAGACGACGGCCGGCATCGCAGGCGTGCCAGAACTCTTCGGGGCTTCTCGAATTTGATCGCCGCGAACTCAACGCTGCCGGTCATCACTCGTATGACATCACCTGTTAATACTTCATGAACTTTCGCGTATCGACCTATTGTTTAATTGTTCCACTGTTAGTTTCACTGTGTGTTAATATATTGCCTCTTCATACTTCTTGCTGGCGAACTCAATGATGGTTTTTCTCTGCATGTTTTGCAATTTGTTGAAGTGTTGCATTTCTTGTGCCGCGTACTAGTATAATAAATTTATCGTTTCGTTTGCCCGCACACGTGTCTGATCTTTTCACTGCTTCTGCTTGCCTACGGAATGAACTAACCTTCAGTCATTCCCGCCGCCGACTTCGCGCTGGCGACGCTAGATTGGCAGCTTGCACTAACAGTCATAATCGTGTCGTATGTTGGCACGTAATACCCAAATTTGTCTTCGAGAGCGAAGCTCTTTCAATGTAGAACGCCGGGTTTCCTCGGGAAACCTTCCGCACTATTACTTATCAATAGACACTTTTAGTTGGGCGTAAGTAACGAGCCTACGTACGCATGCATGGCTAAGGGAGGGAAGTGCGCATGCGCAGTACGTAGCGTATGCATTCGATGGATGCGTGCGTACGCCGGAAGAAAAACGCGGCGTGCGTAAACGTGACGAGGCGGAGCCTACGCGCCGTGACGCTCTCGCGATATCTCGATTGAAATAGCAGATAGCAAAATGGCAGCGATGGCGTCAAATGCAGAGAACAAGAAACCCGGCCCGAATCGAGTATATTTCTTTGAGAGACGATGTTGCGCTGCTATCGGTAGTACAAACCAGCGATCTGTTTGCGCATCAGAAACACACCGGCGTAAACCATGGATCCAAAATTATGCGCCTCGGACTGGATGCTAGTGGCCATTACAACGGCCGCTACAGCACGAGTGTGCTAAGAGCACCCGAAAGCTGTTTTATTTCTAAAAACATACGTCTAGTTGAACCAAACGTATCTCGGTACGGTCAATATGGTGAACTAAATGTGTCGTTGAGCGCTTCGCAAGCAGCGTACGCTACCTATCGTGCCGCGTACGTAGGCTCATTACGTACGCCCAACTAAAAGTGTCTAATAACCAAGCCACATCTGCGCACCACGTGGGTTTGTCCTCACCTAGCCGCGCATGCACCGAGGAGCAGCCAAGCCCCGCCCACAGTTGGAGACAGTGTGTGCCGCGTCGAGCTTGCCCGTCGTGGCGCCGTGCGCGAGCTCAGCACGAGCGACGAAATGTTCGCTCTTCTGCCGAAGATGCCACAGCCAGGTTTGCATGTTAGCTCTTGGTGCTGGGCTTTGGACATTCTTGCATGGTGTGTGACGGGCTGTGATTCGACTCTAGTCTGTTTATGCCAAGGAAATACCTAGCATCAGCCGAGGCGACCACGCTGTTTCATAAGCTTTGCACCGGTAGTGTTAACTTCTTTTTTTTAATGAGAATTTATTTTGGACTGAAGGAGAGGCAATGAACGCATGCTGATGCACTTTTCGCTTCACCTGGAGAGGTATGTCCGAATGACCACTCGCTCTATGTCGCCTTCTGATCTTTTATGGCGTACGTTGCGTGCAATTTTTTTTTTCGTTTCCATAAATTTGCACCTCCGATTGCCCTCGTAGACAGCACGCACAAAGCGATATAATGCGGTGAACTTACCTGAACAGCCCTCTAAATTAATATGCAAGAAGACCACACACGATACACGCAGAAAAAAATGTTGCACCCGAGAAAGAATGTTCAAGCATGGCACAGATGCAGCTTGCAGGTCTTTAGTATCTGTAAAGTAGGTGCGCCACAATTTATTCTTTCAAGACGATAACTCAGAATAACTTGAAATCCACCGCTTCTTTTGACTTGCAATTCATAGGTCGTACAGTATACTCATCCATTGAATACCCGTCCGTTCTAGAGCGCCATTACGTCTTCGACGCCAAAAGACGTGGCGACTCGAAAGTGTCATTACACCGCCCGTCTGGCGGGTTGTTGGAGAACCGGGCAGCTGGAAGGAGCAACGCAATATAAAGACGCCAAAGCAAAAAAAAAAAAAAACAAACACGAGAAGCGTGTGAAGCCGAGATTCGGGATTTCCCTGGCTCAGCCGAGCGCACCTCCGCTATCCGGGTGCGTCTTTCGGCCGCAATTGTCTTCTCATCCATCAAAGACCGGCAGCCGTCAGTCATGCGTGACTCGGAGGGCGAGAGGTGTGAACCGAATGCCATCGAACGACGTTGTCTTTGATCGTTTTCCGCCGAGCCTGAGGTGCGGGCAGCGGTGGCGCCAAACCTCTCGAACGTCGCGTTTCATTCGCGCCGCCAGCCAGGGCGGAAGGTGGGAGGAGATTTATAGGAAAAGAAAGCTCCAAAAATTTTTCTCTCTGTTTTTTTCCGATTTTGAGATCGCCGCCGAGTGAAATTAAATCAGCTGTGGACACGGTCCCAGAAACGAAATGAAAAGTGAAACGACCGGGCCCGTATATCACAGCCCAGACGCGGTCTGGCTCACACGGGCGCTTCGAAAACACGAAGGAAACCAGCCGAGTTGCTCTTATATTGCACTGCTTCCTGCTTTATTCTCGTTTCTTTTATTTTATTCGCCCGTACGATTGCACTTGTTGACTTGGTTTATCGGCGCTGCTTGTTCGGAACGCCAACAAGCACTTTCTTCGGAGGAGATCGTGTTGTCAACGAAGAGCTAAATGGCGTGTTTCTTATTTTACTGTCTGCACAACACCTTCAGTGGACACCCCAGTCACCCATGAAAAGTAGTTTCCATCCATTACCAAAAAGCTAAAAATTTTTGAATCGATCAATTGCATAAACCAAGCTGAGAGTTGTAATTCAAGTTTCAACTCGACAGGCGCGCGGTATACTCGTGATTGTGCGATATACTTTGTCGTATTTTACAAAGTGATCTTGTCAATGTACGCAGCTCCTATATAAAACTCTCTGACATTTTTTCTTCACTGGTACCCAGAACTCCTTCTATAAGCTTATTTGATGGCGCCATTTTTGTGGGCATGCCAGCCTCCTTGGCTCTGAGAACACACTGTTATGACAAGTATTTGATATCTTCAACTGGAATAAAAACTGTTTGTTTTATTTTGTTATAATTTGGCCGTGCACGCAGTCGTCACCTAAGTCCCATTGAGTTTAAAGGCTGTTTTCTTTTTGTTTTACTGAATTTGTGGAGATTCATTGAAAAAAGGTGTTTTAAATCTAGTTCGTTACCTACATTCAGTCCAGTGGCTCAAGAATGGGAACGTATTAAACTGATTGGAGTGTATTAAACTTGTAAATAAGGTACAAATGTGTATATTTTCTGCCTCTTAGGAACCGGAAGTTTCACTGAATGACGTAAAGTTTGAGGTTCTCGAAGTTTAGACTTGCCACATCGAAATATTGTGCCGCTGTTTTTTTTGCTAATTTCTTCACCGGGCCCACGTGATGATCGTTTAATCTAACATTGACAGGATGTCCCACTGGAAGGCCATGCGTAACAGTGATAGGCCATGTGTAGCATACGCATGGCTCTTCACTTGGGCAATCCAATCGCCGCTATCACGTTTTTTTTTTTGTTCAAGTTTTTTGTCTAGTTTTCAAGAAGCGTGCAGAATGTCGTTGAAAATCCAAGTGCGCCAATGCAGTCTATTCATTACCACTCACACTGCACATCACTGCCATCAGACGCCTGCATTTTCGAAAACGCTCCCTGTAAAGGGAACGACATATGAAAAAAGTCAGGCCTCAAACGTTTTCACTCCGAATTGTCAAAAATATACGGCAGATATAACGAGTGATCTCGGCAGCGGTTTTACATACATATGTACGAGTATTGGTTCAGACGCGAGTATTTGTGCAGCCGCAAACAAAAAGAATACCCTCTCCGAAAAGTCGCATCTGTGACGCAGCAACCTCTATGCGCTATATGCCAAAGAGCTATCTATTTATATTCTTCTCAACTTCGCGTAACCGATGCCACGGGAAGACATCTAATTTACCGTTACGCGTAAGTATTCATATTTACGAGCTGCGGTCTTGTTCAGTCACGAAATATATACGTGAAAATGTTTTTTTTAAATGTCAATGATCACTTTAGATAGCTGCAGGACCTTATCGCAAGGAACAGTAGAGAAAGATAAATATTGCGGTTGTTGAACATAGGCACTTGTCTCAATGTTCTCGACACGCAAAAGTGGGTGGGTGCATTTTTTGGTGGCAGTTTCATTGTTAGCAGGTGGTTGTTCGTGTTATTTACTAGTTCGGACCCAGATGAACGTCACATATGCTAACGGCTACTTGCCGGTTTTCGCGATGAATATTTTGCTCCATTTTTTTTTTTTTTTGCTCTGGCTGCAATTATTTTCCGGCATCGTTGCAGATGGCGCCATTGCAGCTACCACTGCCTACAGATTCTGAGCGCACGGGCCGTGCTTTTTATGAGCCAAAACATCGACGTCCAGAACAAACTGGTCGAGGAAGCCCACCTCAAGATATTGGTGAACGCGTTGGATTCTACGCACGATCCCGTAAGTACAACGGCTGTTCAACGAACATTGCAGCTATAGAGCTCCTCGCTGCGTGCTCAATGCGCTCTTTCTGGTTGTGACTTCATCAATTTCACCAGTTGACAAATCGCCCTCACTTCGACTCGACGGCAGCAATATTCATTCTAAGATGGGGCAGGGAGAGAGAAGAGAGACTGAGTCAGGAAGGTTAGCCAGGTTATAACTGACTGCTACCCTACATGTGCGAAGAAACAAAAAAAGGAGGGTGGGGGGAGGGGGGGTGAGATTTAACAAGTTTGACGCCTGCCGACATAGTAGCGTTCGTCGCTTTTGCACAGATGGTCACCACAAACAACTATTTTTTTTAAGAGTCCGTTACCTCTGCAATTGTCCAAGGAAAATCGAACTAAAATCCACCACATTTACCAAGCCTCACAAGGGCTGGTTTCAAGGTAGTCAACTCTTGTAGTGAGCTTCCAACTGACGAAGTTGCCGAAAAAAGTATGCCATACAACCATGGTGGTGTACTAATGTATCTAAAGTGGTTGGGTGAGTACAGCATCACTCAATTGAAAAAAAAAAGTTTTTTTTCAGGCTTCATGTAATTTTCTGGTGCGTACACATATACTTGTGATAAAACATTCAGCTCAGTCAGTGCTGAACCTGTTTTCATGTTTCGTTTCGTCTTCGTCCAGTCGCCCAGCAGATTTTGTTTACTACGATCCTTCTCACAATAAACAGCCCTCGCATTGCTTTGTGTGTGTGTGTGTGTGTGTGTATGTGTGTGTGTGTGTGTGTGTGTGTGTGTGTTTGTGTGTGTGCGTGCGTGCGTGCGTGCACGGGCTATTTAGTTTCGGTTACTAAATGCCGAGAAAGTTATGGCCGTGAAGCTCAATGAAATTCAACCTAAATAATGATTTAATGATAGTAACATGTTTCGTGACATTATTTTGCAGTGCTTGGCTAATGTACTGCAGCCCATTGGTATTCTTCGGTGCAGTTCTTTGTTGTGATTAGGTTCTCCCATGAACAATTGTCCGGAGGTACATATATTTGAATACACAACAATGTATGACCACTTTTACATTTTTGATGGGGTGGGCCCATTGATTACACCTAAAGTGACAAGTTGAAGTTTTCTAAAAATAATGAAAATCCAAAATTTAAATGAGAGCCGAAAGATCGAAACAACGTAGTGGGATAATCAGGGTTAACAGTGGAAGTGCTTCAGACTAGCTGGCCGACGTTTCGATAGGAGGACCTATCTCTGACAAAAGCGCCGTGTCATCGTTGGCGTATTAGTCTTAAAGTGGTTAGTGGTGACATCATCTCCTTGGGGTGGCGCGTGTACCTGTTTCGTTTCGCCACCACCAGGAGAGGACATCACCACTAACACCTTTAAAACTAACACGCCAAGGATGACAAGGTGCCTTTGAATAATATAGGTCCTCCTATCGAAACGTCGGCCAGCCAGTCTGAGACACTTCTACTGTTAACTCAGATTATCTAAAAATAAAAAAAGAAACACAATGTCGGGAACTTATAGATATTAAGTGTATTTCTAGTGAAAACTTGTTGTGAAACAAGGCACATAATGTTTTTCAGAGTTACCATTTCACGTATCTTTTTCACCTTCGTTCCAACGCTAGTGAAAGTTTTCTATCGAAAAAAGAAATATGTACATAAATGCATGAAGTGCATATTTCCTGCCTGCATATTATTTTCTCCTGATGTCGATGCACAGTTCACTGATTGGCTGCGCATGGAGATATGTATGCAATGTTATTGACATCATTATTTGAATTGTTACTCTTCGTGCGGTATGATTTAGTGCTTAAATCAAACAGCTCACGAATTTATATGTATGGCAACACAAACAGTTCAATATAAAGCCTCGTGACAAGTTTAAGTTTAACGCTGCTGACACATACGTGTCAATGCCATGGAGCCACCGGAGCGATACAGGTAGCTTCCAAGGAGTCAGCCCGTGGAATGCCGTGCTTTAATAACACGGCAACATGACCAGATAGCAATGTGGCTCACAGTTAACAGCTATGGAGTTAGATTACAGAGTTGATGCGTTGATGCAGTAGCGTCCATGCAAAAACGCCTGTGGGCAATATAGTTGGCTGATGGGCATGGCACAATAAAGCTGTGTGTGGTCCTACTAGGGCTCATCGCTCCTACACCACAGCTGCTCCTTCAGACACACTTAAGGTAGCACCATTGTTAAATATGTTCACCAGGTTTCTCGCACTTTTTTTAAAACAATATCATAGTGCGGCTTTGGCATAGGACACACAGCTATTTTATCATTTAAATTCGGAAAATGGAAGCAGTTCACGACGAGTAGTTTATATTTGTTTCGTCTGCGTCTCGCCTCCTTCACTGTCTTGACATCGGGATATTGGAGAGTGAGAGGATAACAGTGTATTTCATGAGGTGAATCCTTCGCAACTTAACGCCATATATAGCATTCCACAGCCTTTGAGGAGTCAGGTCATGAAAGAGAGACCATGCATTTCCACGATCTATATTATTGCATAGATATATTACTGTAGCGTGATGACGACAGTGCGAAAACTTTGAAGTGACGCCTGATGCGGCGCATTCTTCTAATCACTGCCGGTCGTACGCAGCAACTGCTTTGCCTCGTGCTGCAAATCGTCGCTACGCTGGCTCTGGTTCCCGACCACCACACGGCGCTCACGGACGCCGAGCTGCCGGACAGCCTGACGCAGCTGGTCCTTCCTTCGGACGAGTGGTACTACACCAACCACAGCACCAAGTACGCGCGTTACGTGAAGCATCACGCCGCCAGGGTGCTCGTCTATCTGGGAATGGAACAGCGCCTGCGCAACAAGGTGTATCTTTTCGACCTGATAGGTGAGTTCGCCGATCCAAAGCGCACCCAAACTTCGTAAGCACGATTCGCGATTTCCACCCAAGTATCGCATAGGCACGTAATTGATATGTTTCGAATTAAAAACACCTCGGCGTCTTCAATAGTCTGCGTATTTGCAAAAAAAAAAAAATCCAAGGAGGGAAACTTCAAAAAGCCGCCCTGAAGGGCCACTTCTCCTTTCCCCATGTCTGTAACAGTATTTAGTCTGTCTAGATCCGTGGTAATTTTTATCGCAAGTAATAACACCACCGCTGGTAAGTTTGCTCAAACGCCGCATTAAATGTTTTCAGCCCGCCAATCACCCAGACACCTCTGTCCTACTGCAGATTTTTCTTTCGATGTATGTTACATGGCACTCTGACAACATTTATGCAGAATTAGTGATCAGTTTATAGAGTTAAAAACCCTCTGCGGTGGCTCACCAGCTATATGATCCTTAGCTTGAGGCAACGGTGGATGCCATTCGATGGGGACGAAATGGCACACTCACATTGAAAGGCACGCTAAAGATCCCCAGGAGGTCAAAATTATTCCGGTATCCACCATTACAGCGAGCCTCATAACTACAGCGTGTTTCGTTCACGTAACAGCCCAGAAGTTACTTTCTGTAAATTTGCTGCAAAACTATCACTGGTCTTTCCATCGGACGAGTAGTGCTACATGAATAACAGCACCAAGTACGCGCGCTACGTGACGCGTCACGCCACAAAGGTGCTCGTTTATCTGCGACGAGCCGCCATTGATAAGGCACGCTGTTTTTCAAAAGGCACTGACGTGTACACTATAGACATAGCTGAGCGGTCTATTCACATGGCCTAGCCAGCCCTGGGTGACGCTAAAAGAGGCGTAGTAACTATATATATTAAGAAGTGTTTCTGGAGATTCAGTGCTCTGTATGCGTTGATAAGCGACGGAC
The DNA here is from genome assembly GCF_043290135.1 of Rhipicephalus microplus. Classification (NCBI taxonomy): domain Eukaryota; kingdom Metazoa; phylum Arthropoda; class Arachnida; order Ixodida; family Ixodidae; genus Rhipicephalus; species Rhipicephalus microplus. The sequence goes on along the minus strand of NC_134710.1, from coordinate 45,448,796 downwards.
GAACGTGCGAAAATGGCTATTACTTCCAGTGTTTTGGCAGGAGGGCCTGCCTTCGTCAGTAATTGTTTTTACTTACGAAGGCAGGCCCTCCTGTCGAAACGTTGGTAAATATTTGCGCACGTTCGTCCATTGTTTCTCAACGCATACAAAGTACTCGATTCATCCACAGAAACAATTTTGATATATATATATATATATATATATATATATATATATATATATATATATATATATATATATATATATATATATATATATATATATATATATATATATATATATATATATATATTGAGAGAGAGAAGTTAAGCATACGAACAAACGAATAAAAAACGTATGACGCTCCAGAACTAAAACATGAAAAAGTGCTTAGTACGGGACTCGGGGATTCACGTTTGTAATGTTGAACAGCTCTGTTTACCAAAGCGTCAATGAAGCCAATGTTCGAGGTAAGCATGTTGCGTTTCCCTGGTGCTAGTAGAATCTTGTTAGGCAGACTCGCAAACTTGGTGTGCGGCATGTGCGCCACTTTTCCGCAGCTTTATACCGACTTTCTGCTTGTTACGGCATTTGAGATTCTCGTCATGGGCAGCGTCGTCTGCAGCCCATGGGGCAGACGACGCTGCAGGGGAATTGATATTTAGTCGCTGGACGAGGTGGTGCGCCCTCTCTTGTGCCACGCCGGGGTTAGTCCCATATTTCCAAAACGCTTTAGCAATGTTAACTTTAACTAATCTGATCGCTCATTGTTTATTTCTCTTAATTATGTAACTGAGACTTCGTTCGTTCATTTCAACATGGATTTGAACATTGCTAGCTTTAATATAGCCCGTATTGGGCGCCTTACCGTGACCGTGATGACACTACAGGATACGTGTGAATAGACGAGAAGCCGATTAAAAGTCATTGGGGGGAGCAGGTAACTAGTCGTATGACTACTGGCGCAAATCAGCACTGTTGCTAGTTAGGGTACATATATATAGCTATTGTACCACTTTTATTCATTTCTTTTTTGTTTTGTTATGTAAATGCATAGTGTTTTGTAGGAACTTCCCGTGCAGTAATTGTCTTCCGCTTTGTGCCTATACTGCTGACATGTACGGGTGGAGAGGCCCGTCAAGCGTCTCTAAAGTCGCTGCTTTTTTCTCGCCATCAACAGTTTGTGCGTACAAGCTGAAATAAAGACTTGATTGATTGCAAGTAAATTTAGCGTAACTCGAGAATCCCTAGAAACTCAGAAACAGTAGCCACTGTGAATGTGTGAGGGTTTCTAAGGAGTCCCATGTTGCACTAGGTTACTTACAAGAGGGCGACAAGCGAGTCTCTTTAAAGCGGTGCTGTATTGATCATGCTGTGGCAGGTAACCGGCCTTCGTCAGGGCGTACATGACCTGATGTATGCCTTAGGTCGGTTTCCGGTGGCAACGTGTGCAATAAAGCGTCGTTTTTCATTTGTTCATCTTCTTCCCTTGAGCACCTATAACACTACCGAACCCAGGAAGACCTTCAAGAGATATATATGTGTGTTGGTCAACTATGTGCCTGTTAACCATAGCAAAGCAGTTATAATCTGCTCTGGCAAAGTATCTTCCTATATTTGTTAGGTACATAACTTTTAGAGGACATAAACTACATGAGAAATCAAGCCAAATGTTTGATATTTTTCTAATAGCAAGCTTTCATAATTGACCTTTACTTTTAAGGTCAGATCTTGTGATTAAGGAACTGAGTGCAGTGAGCTGTGAAGGCATGTTCACTTGCAATGGGGAAGCTAGCACTAGTTTATAAATAAGTGCATTTAAGCGTTGGTCAAAATGATCTGTTTTAATAATAGGCCAGGACAAATTTCATCAGTATACAAATGAATTTCTTCGCAAAATTAGCAAGCAGTCCTTTATCTCATCAGGTCTCCTGGCTAAAGCAGCTCCTTTCTCTCCGACACTCTTTACTGGCCGACAGACCACCTCCATTAGGAGTCATCTCTACAGTGCTAGTCTGTGCGACCTCCCGAAACATTGTTGCAGCACATGCTGCTGACATAGCTTCCTCTATCGAGGAGGCTATGCCACTAAGGAGTACCCCTTCAGCCGTGCCCTCATGCAGTTGTGATTCAGCGGGGATAAGATAATCAATTACCTAAGCCTTCAATTGGCGCCAAGCTTTGCAGATTAATTTGTCCTTTGAACCTCAGGGATCTCATGGCTTCGCTTACGATCTACGAAGCATCATCATCATCATCAGTCCGACTACTCCCTCTGCAGGGCAAAGCAAAGGCCTCTTTGATGTTCTGCCAATCAACCCGGACCTTTGCTTTCTACTACCATGTTATACCTGCAAACTTGTTAATCTCTTTTGGCCACTCACTATTCTATCTTTCTCTCATGCGTTTGCCTTCTCTATGAATCAAGGCCTTAAAGGGGCCCTGCAACATTTTTTTAGCATGGTCAGACAACGCTTACGATCGGCAGTCGAGGCTACCGAGAACGCGCGACTCAAATAATATAGCGCAGCACGCAGCCTGTAATTCACAATAAATTTCCAATGTCAGATAAATATTGGTTTCTCTCGATAAATGACGCTACATACTCAAAAATCACCTGTCACCCAATGTATCAGCTATTGGCTAATTTTAGCATGGCGAGTTGAGCCTTTACTGGGACCGCCGCGGTAGGCCACGACCTGTGCACTCGTGCGCGCATGATCACACTGAAAAGCCGCGTATTCGAAGGCAAAAAAAAGAAAAGTGCTCAAGAGCATGAGGTGCACGTCGCGTATTTACCTTTCTCGTGTCATACCTCCCTTGTTAGCTTCCAGCGCTTTCGACGGGACGAGAAACGAGTGAATGCAAATGCAACGTGCGACAAGTTTTATAACTCTGTTTGTACTGAACGGATAAAAAAATTGGGGAGGTGAATTCGTGAGTCATTAGGCTTCTTTAGTGAATCCATTCCATGGTTACTTGGAAAAGTGCTGCAAGGCCTCTTTAATGACCAGCGGTTATCCTGCCAACGCACTACGTGTCCGGCCCATGTCCATTTCTTCTTCTTGATTTCAACTATGATATCCTCCCTAATCCAGGTTTGTTCCCTGACCCATTCGCTCTCTTCCCACCTCTTGAGTTTACACGTATCATTTCCCTTTCCGTTGCTCGTTGCGTCACTCTCAAGTTAAGGTGAACTTTCTTTGTAAGGATACAGGTTTCTGCTCCGCAGGTGAGTACCGGTAAAATGCAGCTGTTATATAACTTCCTCTTGAGGGACAGTGCTAGGCTACCATTCATGATTTGAAAATGCTTGCCGAATGTGCTCCATTCCTTACTTATTCTTCTAGTTATTTCTCTTTAATGGTTTGGCTCCGTGGTTACTACTGGTCCTGAGTAGGCATATTCTTTACAACTTCCAGTGTCTCGCCACCTATCGCGAACGTTGTTCACTGCCGATTCTATTGCACGTTTCTTCAGTTTAATGTATATACTTATATTCATTTGAATGCATAGACCTACTCATCTTCTTTCCTTGTCTAATTCAGTAATCATGAATTGTAATTTGTCTCTGGCGTTACTCATCGATGCAATGTCATCAACGAATTGAAGGTTACTAAGGTACTCTCCTTTGACTCTTATCCCTACCTCTTCCCAATATAGGGCTCTGGAGAGTTCGGCAAACACGCGGTGAATAGCATTAAAAAGACCGTGTCTCCCTGCTTTGCACCTTTCTTTATTAGGGTTCTGTCTCTTTATTTATGGAGAACTATGATGACTTAGAATCCGGGATGTTTTGATTGCGTAATACCTGCATCACTGCTAATGTCTCCACTTAGTCAAACGCCGTATTGTTTCCTTTGAAGGCTATGAATAGGGGTTGGTTGTATTCGGCGCATTTTTCTGTCACCTGATTGGTAGTATGAATATGCTCTATTGTTCAGTAACGTAGACAAAATCCTTTATTTATTTGATGCCCACAGCGCCTATACAGGCATTTTAGAAGGGGGGGGGGGGTGCAGGAAATTAACAAAAATTAAATCGCAGATTCGCATAAGTTTGTGTAAAAATATAATGTAGATTACGCAATACACCAAACATACACAGCTGTATCGATCCCAGCTGCGTCAGAAAATGTCATATGTATTGAGAAAACAAACTAAAGAAAATGAAGAAACCACAAAAGTTAATGGCAATTCGAAGAATAATTAAAACAAAGTGCAGCATTGGTCCAGTACAATAGCAAATGAAGCACCAAAGCAAAACATAGTTTACAACCAAGATACATTATAGATCATGATGACTGCTAGGCACACACACGCAATTTATAAGGCTTAGCGGTCGAAAGACTCCATCATTTTTATTGCAGAAAAAAACGCATGAGTAAAATAAATTTCTACAGCTGTGGGCGGAAGTCCATCCCACCGACTGATAGTCCTCGAAAAAAGAATAGTTACTAAAGGACGATGTGTTGCATTTATATTTTTTTGTGTTGTGTTCATGATCTTCGCGGGTTGAAATGTAGTAGGCAAATGTATATACGGAAAATTCAAGCATGAAATTAAAATATGCTGTGCAATCGCTTCAGTCCAAACGATGCCCTTCGATGCTGCAGAGGCTTTCATTTTAATTTCAGCTTGGATTCTGTCGCACTGCATTGTCTGTCGTGCATAGATAGGTATATTAAACACATTTCTCGCCATCATTGACTGAACTTTTTTTTTCTCATCTTTCTTTCCTTGATGCTGTTGAAGTATCCCACGCACAGCATGGGTATTCCAGTACTGATCTCACGTATGAGTTGTATATAGTAACTTTTGAGTTTGCTGTGGAAAAACACGTGTGTTTTTTAAGGACTCCCAAGTTGCGGCAAGCTCTATTTACAGTGTAACCCACATGACGACTGTATGATATAGCGAGGGAAAAAATAAAACACCTAGGGGTTTGTGTTCGCGTACCAAATTTTCCAGAGAGCAGTTTGTTGTGTATTCAAATTCACCTGTTTTTTTTTTTTTTTGAGAACCTCATGCACACAGTTTTTTTACGATTCAGTTTCATTTCCCATTGCTGGCACTACGCGCGTATATCCCACATAAGTCGCTTTGAATCACGGAGCAGTCAGTTTCAGAGGTAATCTGACTGTATAAAATGCAGTCGTCTGGAAATAGCCTAATCTTAGATCGTACGTTTTTATTAATGTCATCATTATACAACAAAAAAGCTGTGGTCCCGGAACTGTTATCTGAGGCACTCTTGACGCAACACTAGTTATTTCAGGCTGTTGGCCGTTTACAACAACATACTGTCGCCTATCATATAAGTATTCAGCAACCCATGCAACAACTTTGGGACTAATAATAAAGCTCGTTAGTTTTTGCAGCAATATGTAGTGCGAAACATTGTCCGACGCTTTTTGAAAGTCGAGGAAAATGCAGTCGACGGAAAACTTGTCGTCCAGTGCTGCTGCTAAAACATGCGTAAACTCTACTAGTTGTGCGACGCGTACCCCTGTTCAAATCCGTGCTAGTTATAGTTTAATAAAAAAATTAATACCTATGTGCTTAACAGCCGCAGTATGCAAAATATGTGCAAAATTTTTACAGCACAAAAAGGAGTGACATAGGGCGCTAATTAATCACAGCATTGCGTGGGCCAGATTTATGTATAGAAGCAACTCACGCCGTTTTCCAATTAGTCGGAAGAGAACTCTGTTTTAATAATTTATCAAAATTAATTTTCAAGTACTCAGGCACTGCATGGTAACAAGACTTGAACACAAACTTGAGCAAGCAATCAGGACCCATGGCTGTTGCACAATTCTAGATCTTTAAGAACTAATTCAATGCCTCGAGCTTCAAGCACTACATCAGGCATAGATGTAGATTCGTGTATCAATTTCAAGTCTTTCTGGGGGTCAGTAGTGGCGGAGAACACTGACGTAAAATACAAATTAAACAGCTTAGCCTATTCTGCCGCGTCGCTCACGTTAATATTGCCACAGAGATTGCTCCTACTAATTATTTTACAAAGAGGACCAACGGGACGCTATGTGAGCGTCTACAGTGCCTCGCAACCGACGAGACGCTATGTGGGCGTCTACTGTGCCTCGCGCCTGCTCAAGCATCTTGGGGAGAGCAGCGCATGCCTATGCCTCTGGTGTACGAGCACGAGCCGGGAAGACTGTCGGAGTAGTTGTTCAGAAAAGGGACACGTAGGCGGAACGCTTTTAGCAGACTCTTCTTTGTGACATAGCTACTTTTCTGGGCACAAGTTCGCCCTCAATAAATCATTGTGTGTGTTCCCCCTCTTGTATTACGTGACAATATTGCCGCTAGTCAAAGCATGAATTGAAATGTTATCTTTTTTGTACCATTTTGCATACTTCAAAATTCCTTCTGATTTTGCGTTATTTCATGTTCAATTATCTTGAAGCACACTACTTTCATTTCGAATGTACCATGATTTACTTCACGAGTTGCCAGCTTCAGTTTGCAAAAGTTCTCTTTCGAGGTATTTCGCTTAAATTAACGGTGAATTCTCTGTCTACGCTTGACTAAAACGTCGAGTTCTCTGCAAAAACCATGGTTTACTTTTATTACGCCTTCTAGTGGGCTTCCATGACGGAAAAAATTGGTTTCTCAGCTCTAGAATCATGTCTTTAAGTAAATTTCACAGCTCCTCTACTGAATACCCACCCGCAAGCGTTTTAAAAACAACAAAATATCCCACTAATGCAGAACTGATTACTTGGACAATAGTCTTCGCGTAATTGTACATGCACCAACTCTTTTCACTATAAACACTCTCATGCTTCATATTAATCTCACTTGGCACGACAGCGTGGCCACTTATTCTTGGTACTAATTCAGTGTTTTCGACCATTTCTGGCATATTTGTTAAAAATGCATCCAGGATATGCCCTCCTTGAGTAAATATGAACACTGTTTTGTTGACAAGAGGTTCATGAAATCAGCTACCTCATATTTGAAACTAAGAAAACTTCCAGAAGTTATTGTCTTCTTATTGCAGTCGAGATCAGGCAGGTTAAAATCCCCACCTACAACGACGTAATCCGGCGCGATTCTCGTACCTGTAGCAGCTAACTCACTGAAATCCTTAGCTGAACCAGTTGACGGCCGATAAAAAGAAGAGACTGATAACTATTTGCTATTCTAGAGCTTAAGCTGACACCAAACAGCTTCATTCATATCGTCTGTAGTTTATATGCCTCTATATTGAAGGAATGCTTGATTTATTGATTGATTGATTGATTGATTGATATGTGGGGTTTAACGTCCCGAAACCACCATATGTTTATGAGAGACGCCGTAGTGGAGGGCTCCGGAAATTTCGATGACCTGGAGTTCTTTAACGTGCACCCAAATCTGAGCACATGGGCCTACAACATTTCCGCCTCCATCGGAAATGCAGCCGCCGCAGCCGGGATTCGAACCCGCGACCTGCAGATCAGCAGCCGAGTACCTTAGCCACTAGACCACCGTGGTGGGGCATAGAAGGAATGCACTGATCTACCAAGAAAAATACATCACTTTTATGGTAATTCCTATCCTTCCTACAACAATAAAGCTATCTGGAAATACTTCAGTGTTTACCACGTTTTGCTTGAGCCATGATTCAGTACTGATAGCTACACTAGGTTTGACAATGTACACTTAGTTATCGAACAAGCTATCGTTTTTGCTTGTTCCTTCGATTTAATGATTAAACTCCATTGTGATGCTATTTCTATAGGCATTTTTTTGTCGGTAGCTTCTGAAAAACAACTGCTAAGCTGCGTGGCCTATAAGCTTTCAAGCTCCGGACTTGAAAGTTGCACAACAATACACCAGTGCGCCAAGTTACTTCAACAATTAATCAAATCAGCGCCGCATTAAAACCATTCAAGCTTTGCCAAAAAGCTCCGCTCTGAAAAAAGTTCCACCACACCCTGAACTAATGAGGCATGCATACACTGCATGGATACTCAGTTTTCCTTTAAAACGTTTACCTGTTCATATTTTCGAACGCCTATAATGCAACAATCATTCGTCACCGCTTTCGCGGTACCACATAAAATTAACTGGGTCATAAAATGGGTAGGGTGCAGGGGCCAAGCTGCATAACGCCTGCTCTCTGAATTCGGAGCATCACGCGTTTTGCTCTGTTAAGCTACCGTCGATATTAGGGGGCTTCCGCACCGGCGAACCGCTCGTTCGACGCACCTCACCAGCCACGTGCGTTGGATGAATGGATGGATATGGCTGTACCCTTTAGATCGGGCGGTGGCTAGCGCCACCAAGCCGTAATACCTAATGAACCAAAAACTATATATTTTTTTTCCTTAAAAAGTGAGTTTGGGGATTCGTACTTTGCAGTGAAGAGTTTAATTTTCACTCGTGCCTTGACTTTAGCCACCAATCAGATAACCTCCTTCTAGTTAAGTCTACCCGCTTAAAGTTTATTTTGCCCTCCCGGTCCCTAAACCCCAGTGCTTTGAAAAACTCTGCACCATCATCCTGAACTATAGGGTGAAGCCCTTTACAGAACATTATCAAGTGTTCGGCAGTTTCTTCTTCCTCTCCACACGCACTGCATACTGTGTCTACCCCTTCGTATTTGGCCCGATATGTGTTGGTTCGTAGTACTCCCGTCCTGGCCTCAAACAGTAGAGAACTACCCCGAGTATTATCATAGATCCTTTCCTTGGCAATTTCCTGCTTAAAAGTTCGATAGATCTCTAGTGCGGACTTCTTAATCATGCCCATTCTCCACATGTCAGTCTCCGTTTCCTTCAGTTTCTTCTTAACCGATAGTTCTTTTTGGTTTGGCCACCTGCTGTTTTCTAAGTATTTACCAGTCAACTTCCTGGTTCGCTTCCTCCATTTTGTATCGACATTCTTCATGTACAAGTAGCTGAAAACCTTCCTAGCCCAACGCTCTTCCCCCATTTCTCTCAATCGCTTCTCAAATTTTATCTTGCTGCTAGCTTCCCTGCCCTCAAATGATGTCCATCCCATATCACCTTGTACTCTCTGATTTGGTGTATTCCCGTGAGCTCCTAAAGCAAGCCTACCTATTCCACGTTGCTTAATTTCTAATGTTGCTTGAACTTCTGATCTCATGCACAAGACCGCGTTGCCGAACGTCAGCCCAGGAACCATGACCCCTTTCCATATTCCTCTCACAACATCATACCTATTGTAATTCCACAGTGCCCTATTTTTCATGACTGCTGCATTCCTGTTACCTTTAGTCGTCACGTATATTTCGTGTTCCCTCAGATACTCGGTCCCATTGCTTATCCATACGCCCAGATATTTGCATTTATCTGTTATCTCTAGCGTGACCTGTATTCTAAGCTCACTACCTTGGTTGTCATTGAAAATCATGACTGCTGATTTTTCCCTACTGAATCTAAAATCTAACCTATCTCCCTCATTACCGCAGATGTCCATCAATCTCTGCAAATCTTCCTTGTTGTTGGCCATTAGCACTATATCATCTGCGTACATTAATGCTGGTAGTGCCTGATCAATAAGTTTTCCTTGTTTGTCAAAAAAAAAAAGGTTGAAGTCAAGTCCACTGCCCTCTAATTTGGCCTCTAATCCTTGTAGGTACATCATGAATAACAAGGGTGATAGAGGACACCCTTGCCTAAGTCCCCGCTTTTTCTCTGTGGTCTTAGATACCTGTTTTTCTGATTTTATAACTACCTTATTACTTTTATAGATATCCGTTAAAAGGTTAGTGACTCCATCTTCCTTACCTAGTGTGTCCATTATTCCCCACAATTCCTCTTGAACCACGCTATCGTACGCTCCCTTGATATCCAAAAATGCTAGCCACAGGGGCCTGTGTTCTTTTTCTGCTATTTCGATGCACTGCGTCAGTGAGAACAGATTGTCTTCCAACCTCCTGTGTTTCCGAAACCCATTCTGCAGTTCCCCCAGCACCCCCTCATCCTCTATCCACGCCTGCAGTCTTTCCTTTATAATCTGCATCACCAGCCTGTAGACCACTGATGTCACTGTTATAGGACGGTAGTTGCTTATGTCAGCTTTGTCCCCCTTTCCTTTATAGATCATGCTCATCCTGCTAAGTTTCCATCCATCGGGAACTACACCATCAATCATTATTTTGTTCACTGCCTCTCTCAAAGCCTGCTTAGACTTCGGACCTAATGTCTTTATCAGCTTAATTGGAATGCCATCTGGGCCTGCTGATGTACTACTAGGAACCCTTTTCTCAGCCCTTTCCCACTCTTGTTGTGAAAATGGAGCCATTGTACCACATGATTCGTCCTTGTATATTGAGGTGCATAAAGTACTTCTTTGTTGAAATTTTTCTGTCACCCTTGTTCTTATATATTCAATAGCTTCGTCCTCTTCTAGCCTAGCACCTTGGGCTGTAGTTATAAAGCTCTGCTTTAGGCTCGTCTCATTTCTTAGGGAGTTTAGATGGTTCCAAAATTTCACAGCTGCCTTTCTACCTTTTTTATGTACTTCTGCCAGCCACTGACCTCCCTTCCTTCTAATTTTTTCATTGATCAGAAGGGATGCATCCCTTCTACAGCTTAGAAAGGTTGCCCATTTTCTTTCCACATCATCTGTCAGTTCACCCCACTGCATAGCATGTCTGTGTTCCCTAGAGGCTTCCCGACGTTTTGCTATGGCTCTCTTAACGTCCTCATCCCACCAACTTTTGGGTTTGTGTCTTCTTTTCCGGGGTGACTTGTCACGCGTCTTAGCAAGCTCTAGCTCAAAGAGTCTAATTAGATTCGTGTATGTCCACACTGTCTTATTATCCTCCGTGATTACTTTCTCAATTTGTTTAATGGATATTTCAATTTGCCTTTCTGGATAAAAATTTTCCTGTAGTTGTTCATCTTGTCTCCTTCCCACTTTCACTGCTCTTCCAAAACTTAGCTTGATACGTTTGTGATCGCTACCCAGACTTCTGGAGCCACCTTCATCTATGTGCATTTCCCTGAGCTTATCATACGTCCTATGTGACATCAGTGCATAATCTATTGTCGACTGAAGCCTTCCTACCTCCCATGTTATTTGCCCTTCACACTTCTCGGTACTGTTGCAAATGATCAAATCAAGCCTTTCACACATATCCATGATCATTTTGCCTGTCGGGTCGGTATAACCATCTATATCTTCTATGTGCGCATTCATGTCTCCTAGTATAATTATCTCGCACTCTCTTCCTAACTCCTGAATGTCCTTTGATATACACTCTACCATTGCCTGGTTTTCCTCTCTGGCCTTTGCTCCCGTCCACAAGTACACGAAACCAAGGAGTGTCATTTGACCTGCCACTTTCCTTTTAGCCATACATGTTCCTTGCACTCCTGCTTGACCCTTTGCCAGTCTGTACTTTTATGAATGAATGCCCCAATACCACCCCTCTTTCTGCTGCCTTCTGTTCTATTACAATATTCCCACGCGTAGTCTGGATTGTTCTGAGGTTGTTCCATGTCCCTGAGATGTGTTTCTACAAAACCGTATACCATCGGCCTCTCTTCCCTTAGCTGTTCTTGTATCTCTTCCCTCTTCAGCCTGTTCCTACCACCCTGCATGTTAATATACCCTATGTCTGAATTGGCTCGGCGCTCGTGGCTACGTCTATTTATGCCCCGGACTCTACCTATCTTAGATATTGGTGCCACTTTGGAATCGTATCTGTCCATATCACCTGTCGAAGAGTCTCCCTGGTTGTTTTCCTCGTTACTAGCTATCCTGCACTCCGAAGGGCTCGCTTGCCCCCCAAAAAAGCTACTGCGCGTCCTGCAAGTCGCCAACCCACCTCATGACCTAGCCGCCCATCGAAGTGAATTCTGTCTCGTTGAAAACCCCCCCCACCTATGCACCTCTCTGTTTATTTCCACCACCTCAAAGCCTTTCTCTCGACTCATCCGCCATATCTCTTGGTTTGCATTGACCACCGCTCTTTGCAGGTTGCTATCACGCACCGGTACCTCCGGTATCGTGCATATCACTACCTGCACCTTAGGAGAAGTGGCGCGCATGTCATCGACGCCTTTCGCCAGTGTGGCTGCTAGTCCTGCTGCATCTTCATTTAGGACATCGTTTAAACCGCCTGAAATTATCACGAGGTTTCGTCTATCAGCTGTCGTTTTGAGCTTTGCGCTCGCTTGCTTCATGACTGCTTCCAGCTTGCGTCCTGGGAACGCCCCTACTGCAATTCTCTTGTCACCTCTTACCCTCTCTTTGATGGCTTCTGTGCATCGATTTAAATTCGAGTCCCCGGCGATTATCACATGCTGTGACTTTTCCGCTGGAGCGTTCTGCACCTGGGGGCTACTTGCACCTGTGACGCCGGCTGCTTTGTTCCCTCCCTGCCCCACCACTACCTCGCTGAAGCTGGGCCTTGCGACAGTTGAACCGGCTAAACCTGTTTTTTTCCAAGCTTGCTTGCTTTTCCTTCTCCACCGTTCTGGTTGCCGGTTCCCTACTGTTCTCTCGGTAGGTCGCTTCTTTGTTCAGCTTCGCTAGCACTTGCTCGGTGGACTTCAGTCTTTCTCCCATTGCCCTCGTTTTCTCTTGCTCTGTCGCCAACGCAGTCTCGAGCTCGGCGATTCTCATAAGCAGTTCACTCTGGGTATAGTGAACTAGAAGTACTCTAGTGGCACGACCGCCAGGCCACGCCGCCTTTCTTGGCGGTCGGAAATACCACGGACCGCCGCTAGGGTTTCTCGTGGCGCTACTGCGCCTTTTCCTAGGCGAGGCGCGGTCACTTGGTGATTCAGCGCGTTAGTTCAGCACGTCTGCCGGTATCCTGCGCATCGCTTTGTCTGCAGCTACTGTACTGCACGTGTACCGGTATACTCTGCTCTGCATTTTCTAGCACGCACCGTTGTGGAGCAGCTGTCTTTACCTGTTCAGGTATTCCGTACCAACAAACATGTAGCTCGTGACATGTCGAAGCGGAGGACGGATTCACACTGTTTTGCTCCGGGTTGCCGAAGCGGCTACCCGGGCGCCCCGAAGGCATCGTTGTTTGCAGTTCCTAGAGAAGACGATCTCAGCAGAAAGTGGGAGCGTAACCTCCGGAGGGATGACAAGCCTCTGACCGAAACATCAGCGGTGTGCGAACATCACTTCGAGCCAAGATATATTCTGCGCGAATATGTGCACGTGATAAATGGCTGTGAAGTGCGCACTCCCCGAGGAAAACCGTCATTGGTGCCTGATGCCGTGCCAACGCTTTTGCCAGGTTGTCCAGCGTACCTTTCCGTCACTGCGCCCAAGCAAAGACCCGAGAGAAGGAAAGCAGCCAAACCTCCTGAAGGCGCAAGCAGAAAACGGCGCAGGCCTGATGCACCTGACGAAGTGTGCGACGGCGGTGAAATGGAAGGCATGGACTTTAATGCTGCCACTAGTGCGCGACTTTCAATTGAAGCTATTCGCACACTTGAAGTTCCTGCAAACTACTGGTGTCGTATAGAAGCAGTTGGCCACTGCGATCTAATATTTGTGACGACAGTGATAAGCAAGCGTACAAAACTGGATATTTTTCATGAAAAAGCTGTGTGCTTTATGTCCACAGAAGGAAAAATTGTAGCCCAAGTCTTCTATCAAGGTGTTTTGTGTCAAGAGAAACCCGTGCAATCCCTTGCTGAGGCCACATCCGTATTGGAAGAAGCTCGAGAAAGCCCTGTCTGCAAGGGAGCAATGTGTAAACAAGAATTCAAGCCGCTTTCCTCTCGGCTGACCGCACATCATCGAGCTGAAGCAAACACTGCTGGACGATCCGTGATCAGCGTACGCTGCTTCGGAAAAGTTTCTTCTGAAGGTAAGTAGACGTAAAGTGCATTAGGATGCCCATAACATTACCACATTGCCTCAGGTATTGAGGGGTGTGATTTTAACGTATGCATTGTTTGTTCATTTGCAGGCTCAAGTTGTGCAGAATGCAAGTCCCTTAGGAAAGCGTTACTGACAAGAAAGTCGTACATTAACTGTCGTGTACACCTGCCTGTAAAGAAAACCCTTTCTTCACGACTGACGCAACAAAAGAAGAAGACAGCACGTCTTCAAAATCAGGCATGTGTGCTTAAGAAAAAGTTGAGTGTCATGCTTGCCAAGAATGTGGCAATCGCAGAAGAAGATTTCAATGCAAAAGTAGCTCTCCTACCAGAGAAGCAGCGTGAGGCAACTCTCCACATATTCAAAGCTTCTTCACGGAAGAGTACTAAAGGCATGATATTTTCAAATGAGTGGGTGCTCGAATGTTTGATTATGAAGCTGAAAAGTGCAAGGTTGTATGAGCACTTGAGAAAAGAAAAAATCTTAGTTCTCCCCAGTAAGACTACGCTTCGCAAATATTTAAAATGCTACAGAACTGGTTTGGATTTAGCAATAAAATCTTTGATGTGCTGAAGCAAAAGACTTGCACTATGGACGAGTTTTTATGCCATGGAGGACTCATCGTGGATGAACTGAAACTCTCGGAGCACCTCTCAGTGAACAGTGAAGGCCGCATTGATGGCTTCGTTGACTTGGGACAGTTTACGTCTGACAAAGATAAGCACAGTGTCTGTGATCACGGTATGGTGATAATATGAATATATATATATATATATATATATATATATATATATATATATATATATATATTCTTGGCCAAACTATGTATATACAAACCGCTGAGCCACGCAATAACTAACCTAGCAATTTTACGTTTGCATGAGCCAAGAAGCAAACACGCGCGTTAGAATTGACCATAGCTGCAACTCAGAAGGAGCCAGCGACGGCCGGTCAACGCAGCCGAAGCTCCTAGGAAATGGAGCAGTGGCGCCACCTCGCGCCATCCGTGTGAAAGGCTGGCGCCAGAGCCTGGCCGGTCGCACCACTAGAGTACTTCTAGTTCACTATAACTCTGGGCAACCATCATTTTCTCCATTTTTTCCTCGACCTCACATTGCCTACACTTCGCGTCAGCCTCTTCTCCATCCGCTTCTACGCTTGGGTCCACTTTCAAACCCACTCCACATCCTGAACACTTTACAGACTTTTTAACCATGCTTTTCTGACACCAATTGTCCCTATACTCGATAATTACTAAACTCTAGCCCTGCACTACGAAAAAAAAGAAAGTCCAAGCTCTACTACAACAATTTGCGTGTTCAATGTACGCGCACCTCCCCCACGGGGTGGCAAAAGAAAAAAAAAACAACAAAAAATTTCAAACACACACACCCGCACTACCTAATAAATACCTGGTGACTGGCCCCCGAAAAAGCCGTACCATAAAATAAGTGCTACGAAGATTTCAACCGCTGCCTTATAATTATAAGGACAAGCTCAAAACATGCAAAAACACTTATCTGCGCAGTCGATCCGGAGCGCTCAAAAAACACGTCCATCCACCTTGACAGCCTGAACTGAACTCGCCGTTGCGGGAATGCATGCGCTCCCCCCAACGGCGAATCCGCGTGGCACTTCCAAGAAGCCTCACTCAACCGGAAAGGAAGGATTAGATGAGATGGGGTGTTCTCGAAGGTGGGCTTGTTTGCGGCTATCCAATTGTCGATTCTTCTGAAGAAGCGCACGGCAGCGGAGGACGTCTTGCGTCCTGGTCGATAGGAGAGGAGAAGAATATACGATTTGCAGATAGCAGTGGTAAGAACCTTGAGACCACTCAAGATGCAAGCTGTGCAGGCGCCAAGGGCCACGCGATCGGTTCTTCCGCGCGACGGCTTCCGTACCTCCCGCCACCGGCGGCTGACGAGGCCAGCCAGGTTGAGAGATGTTAGGCTGGCTGGAGTGCTGCGCACGAGTTGCGTAGAAAGTGGTATTTCTCCCTTTTATTCCGAAGAGTACCGTTAAGGCCACGATTCTTCATTAAAAAAATGATCAGTCACTCCGAATTCAGCAACGATGTGTTCTCGCTGAGGATTTTGGGTGAAAAAAAAACGAGGGTCTAATAGAGTATTTTGCAACTTGGCTGCATCCGCTCGTTCGCAAGGTAGCGGCGGGTCAGTGGGTGCAAACGAATGATTCAACCACAATTTCTAAGTCTTGTGCTTTCATTTCTTTATTATTTTATTTCTAAGCTTTCATCTGTTTTCATCTAATGAGCTTTTAGTTTACAGACTTTCATTTGCTAGCAAGAGTCTGTGTCGCGCCTCTATGCACCTTCCATTAGGCAAACAACGACGCAACCTGCGCACCACTGCAATGGCAAATGAGTAGCTATTTGTTTGGATTTGATTACGCCCTGCTTTCCCTATTCAATTCATGAAAACGCAGCGTAAACATCAGCATGTACAATCAAAGCATAGGAACATCTATTAGGGTGGCTCAAGCTTCTGCTTCAGTCATTCTTTCAGAAAATTCATGGCAGGAGGTAATCACGCACGCTTTCAATCTGTTGTGCTTTTGGATGAAAAGTTTCGTCAATGCGCAGGAAAGTGCGATAACGAGTACTAGTTTCTAGCAAAATCTATTCGCTAGCGATGTTATTAAATGCTGAAATTTACAATACTCAACCTATATTGTAGATAGTTACTAAGCTAGATAGGGATAAACGGCCGCGACGTTTGATAGAAAATCAACTGATTAGAATAATATTCGTGCGTAAAAGCACGCCACCTTTACGTGCTCAAGCTGTCGCTGAGCATAAATGAAATAAGCAATGCCGAAAATGGCAACAAGAGAAGCGTTCACTGCATTCCTTTTTTTCCGATATCCCTAATAAATTCCTGAAAGTTCCTTTCTTTTTTTTTTTCTTCTGGTTCTTACAGCACAACAGTTAGAGCAAGTTATAAAACGGAAAAGCCCCGTGTAGCCAGAAAAAGAAGCGAGAGTGGTTCGCTCGTGGTTTTAATGAAGCATGTTCCCACGTGTTGTGTTCAGAACCTACCACAGCTATACGGCAACGTGGGTCACAGTGCCAAGAAGCACTTGATTGCTCTGCCCAGCTGACAGTGGAATGAAACAAGCCTGACTGCGTGCCGTATTTCATTTATGCACATTTCACTTGGCCATGAAGCGCAGGTCTCGGCCAATGATGAGGCCCCGCCTTTAAAGCAGCTTTGGGCCGCACGAACGAGGATACCTGTTTTTTTTTTTTAGGCCTTCGTCGAGCAGCTTCGCTTTCGCACAAAAGCTCATGATATAGGGTTCTTGCGTCTTTCAAGTCCACTCGTAAATCTTTCTTTATGTTGTTTTGTTGTACGCTGTTCAGATACTCCCCTCGTCTTAAAGGTGCACGCTCTCAAGCCAAGAACCCGGCAAAACTGAGTCTTAGATATTCAAATAGCGCTATTGTTCAACACGAGCACCTTCATATATATATATATATATATATATATATATATATATATATATATATATATATATATATATATATATATATATATGTGTGTGTGTGTGTGTGTGTGTGTGCAGAGAGAGAGAAAACTGCATTGTATGAGTTTTATATATATTCTTCAAATCGGCTTTAGCTCGGTGGTGCTCGCGTGCCTGTTGCTAATAAGCTGGTGCTCTTTTTCTTTCTTTGATGCGCTTGTAGGCACAGCTTTGGACTTTTTAATAAGCTGTCTCAACAAATGCAGGTCAAAAGAAGCCGTAGACTGCCTTTCAACGCTCCATATTTATGTCAGGAATCTTAACGCAATATTTTTCTTTACTACATTTTCGCGTTTGACTAAAGACTAATAAGGATCAGTTTGTCTTTCATTCGCCACACTTGGCCGACGCATTATTAGTGCTTTGCTCTTTGGTTGAAGCGTGCTCCATGGCCGGTCCTTGGGTCAAAACAGATACTCTATTCTTGCTGCGGTTTGCTTTCTTTTTCCCAGTGAGCATAAATAGGTGCGTCAGTAAGCATCTGGTGTCTCGGTGTAAAGCCAGGGCACACTAGCGTTCCAATCACACACAAACACAACCAAACACACGCACACAAGAACCAGAGTAGGTGGAATAATAAGGTGCCCGAAGCAATAAGGAAAGATTTCTCGAAACCTCGAAGGCAAATGAAACCCACTTAGCTTGCTGAGAACGTTAATTAGTTCGTCGAAATAGACATACGAGAGAAGCTAGATACACAAGGTCAATATCCGCTGCGACTTCTTTTTCCTCCTGTGAGGTATATAAAGCATGCAACACCTCGCAGACTAAAAAAAAAAAAACAATCATAGGCTAAAAGAAATTGACGGACGAAGAATGGTTTTATTTATTTCAATTGTGGCCCACGATTATTAGCTCAAGGTCTCGCGCGCGAGGGAGAAAAAACCAGTAATGTTGGCAAAATACACTTGTAAGAGAGGAATACATTGCATGCAATGAGCATCCGAAAGAAGTGTGAGAAAGCCGCACGCCAGTTTAAGGTATATTTACTTTTTCTTTTTATATACCCGAACAAGAACTTTATGGTTGTGTCTGGATTTTATTAAATTTCTTATGTCCACTCATTCAAATGAAGTCAGATTGCGCAGTCGAATTCGAAGTTAGTTTTAGCCATGGAAAAGGTTGTATTTTTTTTTCCTTGCCGAGAATGTGGATGGTAGGTGCTGACCCCGCGACTAACAGCCGCAAAAGCTGCAGTGGGTTGCTTTAAAAAAGACTAGATTGATTGATTGATTTATTGATTGATTTGTGGGGTTTAACGTCATAAAACCACCATATGAGTATGAGAGACGCCGTAGTGGAGGGCTCCGGAAATTTCGACCACCTGGGGATCTTTAACGTGCACCCAAATCTGAGCACACGGGCCTACGACATTTTCGCCTCCATCGGAAATGCAGCCGCCGCAGCCGGGATTCGATCCCGCGACCTGCGGGTCAGCAGCCGAGTACCTTACCACTAGACCACAGGGGCGGGGCTTTAAAGAGGGCTAGAAGTGCACCCTTGAGCTGACTTCAGCAATGCATGGCTGTGGGTTGGGTGGCGATGTTATTGAAAAAAAAAATGGCAGCATATCCACGGAGTGAATGATGGAGAGTGGGGCGAAGCATTCGTCCGTCCATTCGTTCTTGCTTCCGTCCGTTCCTGCGTCCGTCTGTGTGACCGTCCATGCGTCCATCCACCCGTCCGTGCGTGCGTCTCTTCGTGCGTCCATCCCTGCGTTCGTCCATGCATCCGTGCCTGCGTCCGTTCATGCGTCCATCCATGCATCTGTCTGTGTGTCTGTTCGTCCATCTATTCAGCCCTCCAAGTACCACCATCTCGAATCTTTTCATCATATATTCTCCATATAGAAGCACCGCCATCCAGCGGACACTTCAAGGACTAAACGGGAGGTGGCACATGCACACTTTCTTACGGCTTGCGCTTCGGGTTTACTTCCCACCTTTAACCACCTCGACTTCATGGTTTATACTAGTTCACTGTATTCATGGCTATGCGGCCCAACGCTCGCTAAACCTTTCTAAAACCAAGGAGGTTACACCCAGCGAGTATAACGTAGCAACCCTTTCTTGTCAGATCGTGCTCAATGTACATGCCAATAGCTGCTAATGGGGATCGCAGCGTGCGCGTTACCTAAAGGCCGAATGCTCCTGTCTCTCATTCCCCCTTAGCAGCCATTAACATGTGCATTGAGCACTATCTTTTGTTTCTCACCGGAACCACCTTGGAGGTCAAAATCGTAAGGACCGCTATTTCGGGTATGTGCCACTGGTGGTTACGTACTACGAGGGACGCACAAGCCATGCCATAAGGAGCTTCGCCCCTAAAAAACATTAGCTAACCACAAGGATTCGACACCAAGGCAGACAAGAGATAGGTCGTATATAGTGACCAGTATAACGGAAAACGTTTTAGAGCGCAGCCTTTAGGCGCCCGTTTTTGTGTGGAGTGGCGTCACCGTCAGAGGCTTGACCAACAGGCATAAAAAGTGACCGATTGACATGAACAAAAAATAAAACGAGAAATATTTACCCAAGTTCAAACGAGATTTTAGCCCGGGCCCTGGGCGTGGTAGTTGCGTATT
Source organism: Rhipicephalus microplus (assembly GCF_043290135.1). Classification (NCBI taxonomy): domain Eukaryota; kingdom Metazoa; phylum Arthropoda; class Arachnida; order Ixodida; family Ixodidae; genus Rhipicephalus; species Rhipicephalus microplus. The sequence continues at coordinate 45,428,849 of NC_134710.1, read as the reverse complement.
CTATACCACAGACCCACACTCGTGCTGGAACTTGATTTGCAAAAATACTCTATACAGGCATCATATCGGGCAAGTAATCACGTTGAACTATATAATATTCCGCGGCAGTAGTGGCAAATAACAACCACTCATGACACAACGCTAATTGTGCAACGAGTGTGTGCTTTCTTGCTTCCCACCCACTGCAAAGTGTTCGGCCATAAATCATCGTCATCACCCACATTCAGCATCGACAAAGTGCATGTAATGCCTTAAATATGTCTAGCGGGTACCTCGCTTATCCATGGCTTAGTGGGCGTGGCACTATACTTAACAAAAAGTATGATTTATGGCGAAGTCAATATCTCGCCGATAGCACAGTTGGCCTTCCGCCAACACGAACCTGCGCTGCAAATTCGCACAAGGAAGTATTACAATAGTTGAAGAAATGTTTTCACCTTTCTTTTTCACATCATCCTCTATCTATCTATCTATCTATCTATCTATCTATCTATCTATCTATCTATCTATCTATCTATCTATCTATCTATCTATCTATCTATCTATCTATCTATCTATCTATCTATCTATCTATCTATCTATCTATCTATCTATCTATCTATCTATCTATCTATCTATCTATCTATCTATCTATCTATCTATCTATCTATTTATCTATCTATTTATTTGTTTATTGGTTTGTTTGTTTATTTGTTTGTTTATTTGTTTGTTTATTTGTTTGTTTATTTATTTGTTTATTTGTTTGTTTATTTATTTGTTTATTTATCTATCTGTCTATCTGTCTATCTGTCTGTCTGTGAAACATGGCATTCATGACATGCATGTCATGTAATTGAGTAAGTCATGACAACACGCCATGCTCATGGTTCGCTCGAGGTCGTTTCGCTAGCTTCTCGTATGCCAAATTCGGTATTACGTTACGTGAATGGATCAAGGAGGTAAATGACACGTACAAACATGATAATCATAATATTCGTGTCATGTGAAACATGACTACATGCGACACTCATAGTGCACTCGTAGCCGTTTCACTAGCTTCACATGTGCAAAATTTTGTATTACGTGACGTGAATAGACGACGGACACAAATACCAGGTGCAAACATGATAGTCACGACATGGATGTCATGTACGACTAATTTACATGCCTACCACTGATGGTTATGGCATTGCAAACGACAGTGGTGCCGTCGTTACGTGACTATAAACAACGCACTTGCATTTCTAATTCCGTTTACTGTGTACTACGTCCGTCCCGCTCGTAACGTTGTGCTGGTTTTCAAGTGACATATCAGCCTTCCTAAATCGTGCTTCGCATATATCATCAATTCCCCCTGTACGAGGGATCTGCCAATACTTTTATCGCTTTGTTCGCTCTAACTTTTCCTGATGCGTATACAGTGTGGGTGCGAAGTGTTTCAATGAATTCAACTGAGTAGTTAGCCATCTTAGCCTCTTGGATAAGCGTAAACATAAGGAGCTGATGATAAACCCAAACAAAGCAATGTGTTAAAAGTGAGCCAGATATCATGGCCGCTGAAAAAAACAGTGTTTTTTTGTGCGGATGGACGTACTCGCTAAAATACGGCGACCTTGATCACGCGTATATATTTCTTCTTTAACATGTCTTGCCTAAAAATCTTTTCGGGACAGAAGCAGTGACTGTTGCCATGGAAAACTGCAGTCCACATACTTCTTCGTTCCTTACAATTTACTCCCTGACTTCCGGTAGAACATCAGTGAAACGTGTTCTCTATTCGCAATTAACAATTCCTTGAACTAAGGGTGCACACGCCGTTGACATCGTTGCCACTGATCTTATATTCGGGGACACTAATATCGCGGACGCTACCATATATAGGGTTTGTTCCAATTCTCACGTAGCCGACAAAGTAGACAGCTCCGAGAAGACCGCATCGTAGACAAATACGATGCAGGCTACTTTGCTGTCTAAACAAGATGGCGGCTCAGCAGAGTCGCTCAGATAGTTCAAATCTTGCCGGAATAGTCGTCTGCACACAAGCAGACGCTTTCCCAGACGCTCGAAGTGAGTAACATTTATTTGTTTTTCATTTCAACATGAAATAAGCCAGAAAGTACAACTGTTGCGTTGGTTTATTTTAGCTTTTTCTTCTCGACGCGAGGTGGCGCATCGTCGCGTAAAAGCCGACCAGACGTGTTCCAATTCTCGGACAGCATGGGCTCGGTGCTGTCTCCTAAGCAGTCTGCGTAGACTGTCTACGTGCTGTGTAAGAATTAGAACACAGGCATGATATGCGTGAATGAAACTCAAGATGGCCATCTTAATGCCCTGTATTCTCGTGGCCGGTACTCAGCTTTAGTTCGAATTTCTAAGTTTGAAGTTCAGAGTTTATTATTAACGAAGTAGCGATACATAAAACGAAGGAGACGTTTTACAGACTAAAGCTCCATAGTCCCAAGACTGTAGGGGGACCGGCGATAAAAAAATCATGTAAAAAAGTCCGAGGGCAAATAGCAAGACAATATAATATGACGAAAACAATGTTATAAAACTACTATAGAAAAATAACGAAGCGATAAAATATAGTAATAAACACCACTAAAACAATACAATCGCTAGATCGCAATTCAAAAATGACAAAGTGATGTAATTCATGACGATAGAATATATATCTTCAAAGTTTTTGAAATGTATACAATTTAGCTAAAGACTTTATATTTGGTAGCATAAAGTTTCATAATGAAATGACTGTGGATGACAATCACTTTATGCCGTAATTAGTGCAAACTTTGGGTAGTAATAAATTTCATTTATTGCGAAGCGAGTGTGGCTAGTGTTGATTAGTAAGTCACAGTTGATGAGGTCGAAGTGTAGCTGGCGGTTAAATTAATGAAAAACAAACAAACAGGTACAATTAAATTGAAATAACTTACTAATACACAGAATATTATATTGTCTTAGCAATGAAATAGCGTTCGAACGAGCGGAATACAGTAATATTCTTACGACACAACCCATTGGTTAGCTAATGAGCGCGACACGAGATGAAATAGGATCGACGCAGAGAGTACGTTGCCAAAATGTTTCACGACGCCGCCCTCCCACTTGATATTTCCGATTTTGCATTCGCACATTGCACGCGCACATGCAAACGCACGCACAAAAATGCGTAAAGTAGGAGTGAACCTAACTGCCGCTTCCTCGCCTCCCGGAAAAATGTTCTAGTTACGCCCCATATGACGTGTTCCAAAAAGGAAAGTGTGCCATCAAACAAAAAGCCGTGTTATTTTGAGAGTTAATACGCATATTCACACATTCTTGGCAGAATACGGAATAAGTGCAGCATCTCATGGACTACATCACTGTCATTTCATCTATATACAGCAGCTTTCAACGAATACTTTTTATATATGCCTCGATTTCTGTTAAATTAAACAAAACATTTGGGAGATAATGGAGTTCAAGAAGTAGACAGCGCTTATTCTCATAGGCAACTATGCCCCCCTGTTATTGTCTAAACGCGTTATTATGGTAACTAAATATGACTTGAGCATATGGTGAACTTTGTGAAGACATGGCGTGTCTATGACGGCCATTGCGTGACGGCGCTGTACAGACACGCAGTCGAGCTGGCCCCGTTCCTTCAGAACTGGTAATTTTCCCACTTTAACAGGAACCTTTCGCTCGCTTGGGCAGTGCTGCGTGTATAAACGCGTAATAAGAAAGACACGGCAACCACTGCATTTTTGCGGGCACATACTTCATCAACGTTTAGGATGTTTGTTGGCTTTGTATGGAATGTTCCGAATTATGGGGGCCATAAAAACAAATTTATCATTTGGCCTCTAATGCATTTTATGAAAATTGGTAAAAATTTGCACGTTTTCAAAACGGTACTGTCTTATTTCCTACTCCGTAAATCAGCGAATGAAGAGTAACGCCACAATTTTGTGTCATCATCCTCAGCCTCTTCAATGTCCACTGCAGGACGAAGATGTCCCCCAACGGTCACCAGTTTACCATTTCTCGTGCCGGAGGATTCCACTTTACTGCAGCTAACTTCTTCATTTCGTCGTCCCATGAACTGGTTGTCGTCTCAGCTGCGTTTCCCATCTTGGTGTTCATTACGTAACTCTAACTGACCACAGAATCAGAACGGTTAGGAATAAAAAAAAAAGAAAATAGTGAGCTTTGCATTTCTGGTTACTTCCTATAACCACTCTGTATACACGTTACGTAGATGGCACAGGTTCAATTTTTATCAGGTAATAATGCTAATTGTCGGTGTTTAACATCCCCAAAACCACCATATGAATATGGGAGAGGCCGTAGTGGAGGGCTTCGGAAATTTCGACCACCTGGGGTTTTTTACCGTGCACCGAAATCTAAACACACGGACTTCAAGTATTTTCGCCCTCATCGAAAAAAATACTTAAAGTTGAAATACTTGAAATACTTGAAATGTGGCTGCCATGGCCGGGATTCGATCCCGCGACCTGCGGGTCACCTGCCTAGTGCCTTAGCCACTAGACCCCCATGACGGGTCATCTTTTAACGTCAACTAAAATAACAGCTACTCGTATTTGTTTGCTGATAAATTCATTCTCTTGGGATATCGTAACGTCAGGCTGCCAATTTCCCGTTTTATGGCACGCTGATTGGTCCTTAACATTTCTCTAGTTGCCTTGTTATCGTCCAAGACTCAGCCACTTATAGCACTGCAAGTATACAATTTCGTACGCTTTTCGCTCTAGTATAGGCAGGTACATCACTGGTACATTACCTGCCAAGAATTCAGACTATCCTTATCCTTCGATGGAAATTTTACTCATGAGTCTGTTACCTTATCAATTGACTTAGATATAAAGGTACCCGTCGAAATAAACGGAACAAGACCTCGCCGATGTGCGTCTCTATAGGCTCTAGCAGAGGTCGACGTAGCATTCGCAAAGTAAATTTGTGGATTTTTTTTTCAATATGCGTTTAAATCTCCCTTTCATTAACGACTCGAGCGTATAGAAGCGCTTGTGTCAGGGAACCTTTGTGAACTTTCAGCAATCATTTATTTTAGCGTTCTTGATGGAAACACCATATATTTGCCTGCGTCATCTTTCTTATCTTAAGCACAAAGAAACAAAAAAGAAATTGTGTCAAGCTTTGCACCGCCAAGCCTGATGAAATAGCGGAGCAGGCTGGCCTTCCTTGATTGTATTTAGCTTTTTTCCTTCTGTCATGTTTTTTTTCGGTTTCTTGTATTATAATTTTTTGTTTATTTCTATTTCTTTTTTTCTTTTCACCTATTTCTTTCTCTTGCTTCCCTTTCTCTCTTTTTTTTCATTCTCTTTCAGTCTTGCTCTCTGTTTTTCTTCTTTTTTTCTGCGTCTGCTTCTTTCTGTTTTTCTCTCTCTGTCTGTCTTTTTGTCTTATTATGTTCTTGTTCCCTTCATTTTCTCTGTAATGTTCCCTTTGTCTTCCCTCCCGTATCTTTTTCCCTCTTTCTCTCCCTATGGTGTTCATTTTCGTTTAATTCTCTCTCGGCCCTGCCGCAGTGGTCTAGTGCCTAAGGTACTCAGCTGCTGACCCGCAGGTGGCGGGATCGAATCCTGGCTGTGGCAGCTGCATTTTCGATGGAGGCGACAATGTTGTAGGCCCGTGTGCTCAGATTTGGGTGCACATTAAAGAACCGCAGGTGGTCGAAATTTCCGAAGCCCTACACTACGGCGTCTCTCATAATCATATGGTGGCTTTGGGACGTTAAACCTCACAAATCAATCAATCAATCAATCTTTTAGCAGCCCTTTCCAGCAAAGCGGCTGGAAAAATGCCGCTAACGGCGCGCTTATACTAGAACGACACGACACTGACATGACTCTGACGAAGACACGAGGCAGACGCAGACCATCGGCTGACGAATCACCCGCTGATGAAGTCGCCAGACCCCATGGTCACACTAGGCCGATGGTGACGACGACGCCTCAAAAGACAGCATGTCGTCGTAGTGTAACATGATGACAGACCGAAAAAACCAGCACAACGCATCGGCAGACCTGTCATCGGCGTGTCTTCGACAGATCTGCGGCTAAGCGAAAATTTGCCCCATGTCTTTGCTTTAAACGACCACGAAGCTGGCAATCTTGGGGGAGTTTACAATGCCCTCTCCGAGGCTTCCGCGGTGCCTGAAAAGGCAGCCTCAGCACCCAACGGAAGTCTTTTCTTCGCTTCCCTTTTGTGTCTAACCACCCCCCGTCCCTCGCCACCGTGGATTATGGGGGGGGGGGGGGGGAGCTGCGCCACGCAGCCAGAGAGGGACAATGGCGGAGCAGGGAGCATGGCTGAAAATAAGGTGCAGGTGTCCAAGACAAGTCGGTGTTGCTTCGTGTGCCTCCCGTGACTATAGAATTGGCCAACTTAAACTGAGCAGGACAAGGCGCGGGGTAAAGGGGGGGGGGGGGGGGCGTTTTCGAGAAACCACCTGGCGGACTGTTTGTGTCGTTGTAGTGTACATAGGCCGACGACAATACAAAAGACACTCCCAAAAAACAAGAATAGCCCTCAGACCAATATTGGTGTCGTGTCTCTCTAGTGTAAACGCGCATTTCGAGAGACCATCGGCGTACTGTTTGTGTCTTTGCAGCGTACATAGGACGATGATAAGACAAACGACACTCTATAAGACAGTCGGCAGAGCAAAATTGGTGTCGTGTCTCTCTAGTGTAAACGCGCCTTAACGAAACGCTTCTTTTTTTGTTGTTGTAGAGGCCGTGTTGTTCATGCTCACCGGGCTATCGGAACTTCGTGCTACCGGGAATGAAGTTGAGCCGACTGTCACTGCTAGCTACTGCCCATTTCCCTCATCCAATTAGGACAAGCTGGATACGCCCCCTTCGGAACAACGCATGTCCGTGACGTCATTGTTGAATCGCCCTTTAAAAGACAGGCTGCACAATTGGTCCTTCAGTGGGCACGGCGAAGCGTCTGGAAAGATGCTTCTAACGGAATGCTTCTTTTTTGCTGTACAGACCATGTTGTTCATGCTCGCCGGGCTATCAGAATCTTGCACAACCGGGAACGAAGTTGCGCTGATTGTCACTGCTAGCTACTACCCATTGCCCTAATCGAAATTGGACAAGCTGGATAAGCCCCCTTCGAAACAACGCATGTTCGTGACGTCATTGTTAAATCGCCCTTTTAAAGACATGTCAAATCAAGAGCGGTTGTTCTCCTATCAGAGAGCCCCGCCGTGGTGGTCTAGTGGCTAAGGTACTCGGCTGCTGACCCGCATGTCACGGGTCCGAATCCCGGCTGCGGCGGCTGCATTTCCGATGGAGGCGGAAATGTTGTAGGACAGTGTGCTCAGATTTTGGCGCACGTTAAAGAACCCCAGGTGGTCAAAATTTCCGGAGCCCTCCACTACGGCGTCTCTCATAATTCTATGGTGGGTTTGGGACGTTAAACCCCACAAATCAATCAATCAATCTCCTATCAGAGATGAGACTGGGAAGTCTTTTGAAAACCGTGAAGTCTTGCAAAGGTGACGTTCTAGAAGTATTCTTTTCGGCCAAGACACAGAAAATCATGTGTCCCTTACGAGCTATTGTCACTAAAAAGGGATGTTGGCAGCATCTCATGAGCTCCTACCTGCAACGACACCTGAACCTATTGGCTTCTGAGGACCCCTTTAAACTGAAGTGTTTGGACGTACTGGTGAAAGACCTGTTGTCAGGACGGTACGGTACGTGTGGTGCTAGTTATGGCTTTTCGGTTGATGTCGAAGAATGGTTTAATTCTGTCCCGCACGATGAATTGTTTCTAGCTACACGGGAGGCCATTGACTCTTTCGGGGTAGTAAACTTGCAAAACAATGCATTAATAAAGTAGGTAATTTTATGGAGCTACTTCAGTGCTACCCGTGTGAAACCGTTGTGAAATTTGATGATTTGACAGTTGTCCAAAGGAAAGGCATATGCATTGGGTGCTGTGTGGTCCCTGTGCTTTGTGAAATATTCTTAGCGAAATTTGACCGGAAGCTACAACATGAGCTCGTGGGACAACCTGTAGTTAATGTCTACAGATATGTGGACGACTTCCTAGTGATGTTAAATATAGAGGATAACTTTTCACCCACTTCAGTACTAACCAACATTTTGAATTGTTTTAAACAATGCACAAGTTTATTGTCATTCACACATCAACATCCAGCCAAAGAGGCCTTGCAGTTTTAGATCTTAACATTGATTTTAATGCAGTTGGTCATGTGTGCTGGGACTTTTCCCCGCGGGGAAAGAAGGGCCTGTTACCTTTTGACTCTTCTCACAGCAAGCTAGTGAAAAGGGCAATAGCTAATTCCTGCCTTAGTTCACCACTCAGCAAATTATGTCCACATAAAATGGAACGCAGTTTCCGGAATCAAGTAAGACGCCTACTCAGTTCGGGTTACCCGGACAGCTTGCTTGTGGCAGTAGACAGTACCATGTTAAAGAAGGTAAATAGGTAAGTACCACCAACACGGCGCAAACAAGGCCAAGAAAAACGGTTGTAGCTATGTCCTATGTGCACAAGATTTAGCACTTTTTGATGAAGATTGGGCGCAAACACAGAGTGCGCGTTGTTCTCATGGCTCCCTGCACACTGGCAAAACTGTGTCCCATGATAGGAAATCGGGGAAGGGTGAACAAGAGTGGTTGCACTAAAAAAACTTGCCACGCTGTTTGTACTGTGTATTTCAGGGGTTGTGTACATAATCCCCTTGAGCTGCGGAAAAGTGTACATCGGCCAGACGGGTCGTTGTTTAAATGATGCACTCCGAGAACATGCGACGTCCTTGAAAGTTCTCGCAGGTGGCACGCACTTGTCAATGCACTGCAGGGATTGTGGATGCAATCAGCAGTTTGCCAGCACGAGAATTCTGGGCAAATCTAAACACAGATTGACCAGAGAAATCATGGAAGCAGAACAGAATAGGGCGAACGCAAGCATGTGTATCAGTTTAGCAAAAAGTGAAAAAGAGGTGTCTTTTTCGAGTTGTTCAAGTAGATAAACGTATACCTGCTTTTATTTTGGGGGAGGGGGGTGGCACTTTGAAGGGATAGTTGGTTGCGCCTGCGCGTTTGTGTTCTCGTGCAATGAATGTTTTCTAATAAAAGTTCAGTTGTAAGTTGAGCGTCTTTCCTAACAAGTGTTTTTCCTTCTACTTTGTGCGCTCATATATTTCCACATTATGTTGTACCAACTGGCCCAGCATTCTACTTTATTTCCGGTAAACTTACAATAGGTTCGCCCAGCTGTGTGAAACGTATCTAGAAAAGCAAGACAGAACCATAAATATTCACCTGCGCCTGTTTCTGCTCGTACTATACTGCTTTCAAAAATAGTTTTTTCCCCAGAAGTATTGCCGACTGGAACTTTTCACCAATAAGTGCTTTTCAATCTAAAGATATTAAAAAACAACTTGAGGTTCCTTTGTCTAGTATAATTTTCAATGATGTATGGATATGGAGTGTTGGCAGTGCCTGAGTGAAATATTTGTAGACTTTTGCTGCGTATGTTCATTGTTTATCTGCCGTAACACTACTGGCTAAGAACTCTGTAAGTCGTCTGGTTATGTGCTGTGACAGTGTGCAACTTTATATTTTGTTGCCCCTTCTGCTAAGGCCCAAGCTTTGGCCCGCAGAATCTGTAATTAGAAGAATAAATAAATAAATAGTAAATAATGGATACATAAATATTTAGCGCGCCTGCTGTGCTGCGTAGTCGGGCTTGCCGAATTCCTGTTGCGCATACATGCCCGATGTTTTTGGTGTGCAGTGTACTGAATACGACTGGCTTAAAAAAATCTGCTATTCAACAGTGCTCATATCGATGGCCTTCACTTAGAAATCGCGAAACCCCATCCATTGCGATGATCATCTCGTTTCTTAATAAACAAACATCGAGCAGTGACAGGCGCCGCGCGTGTATTAGGCAGGAGCTTCTGGCAAGAGCTGTTTTTCCCAATAAATAGCTGGGGCTAGCTCAGAAACGTTTCCTGGCGCCAACCGTTGGAAGAAGCTCTCTTTTTGTAGCGTTAGCTGCACTGGCCTCGCTGAGCTAATTTCGCGTGGCACTGGTCTGCGCATGCGCAATGATACTCCGCCACTGCCGCACGCGGCTCGCCGCCAGTGTGCGCGCAATTTGATGCGCTGCCAGACGATCAGTGGTGCCACGCACTGGAGCCGGCAGCTCCCTCGCACTCGGCCGTGGCCGCGCGCGACTCACCGCCGCCGGTGTGCGCTTTCCAGAGGAGTGCCGTCATAGCCTTGGTAGACATATGGACGCCGACGCACGCGCTTTTCCTGTGCAGTCGCCATCTGTCACTGCGCTGGAACCGCTTGATAGCGCCTCTGACTGGCGTTTGCCACTGTGGTATAGCCATAGAGAAGGAGAGTTCAAATGCTGCTCAACGGCGCAGTAGAGCGGAGAAGCTTAACTCATCGGATCCCGAAGTAGTTGCCTGGCAAAATAAATATACATGTGCCACATAATACGTATACCATGTGCGTGTCATTGGAACAGCTGTAAGCATGATATCTGGAAAGCTAAGAATAATCAGCTCAACCTTTGCTAACGCTAAGTATATCCTGGTATAGCTGAGCTAAGCCACTGCCATTTTTTTAATTTTGAAAGTCTGCCGCTAGGCATAATAATTTTTCAAAAATACACATACAAGTTTTCTTCATGTATGAGGTCTAAAAGAGAACTGTGGTGTGGTGCACGAAGTCAGCGGTCAAAGTCGGGTGGTCGGCCAGGCCTGAGACCTGTTGCCCGGAGGTGACGGTGACGACTTAATTGTAGACCGTCGCCATCACCTTCACCGGGACTGGCGATTCAACAGTCGGCGAAAACGTACCGCATGACCACTGCAATCTACGTTTGCACATGTCATTTACTGCGGCCTCTGTTACTCAGAGTTGTGGTTCGGCCACCTCTTGATCGTTCTTTTAACATTCTGGGGCACCTGTGCATAGTGTTACACTGATTCTTAAGGCTAGTTGCTAATTCTGAAGTTTTGTTGTTTGACGAAGCTATTTAGCATCATCTTTGTTTTGAGCAAATTTGTTTATTTTAGCACCTGTTATTTCGCCAATTGATGTCTTCATTCTCTCTCTGTTTGAAAAAGGGCTAAATTATCTATTATCAAAGCTCTCGAATGTACTAATGTACTATAAATCCTATTTGATTCACGTAAGGTGTAACTTGTTGTTTAAACTCGGTAGTTATTCTTATTTGCCCCATAAACGAATACAGTTTACAGACGTGTAGCATTGTCTATTTTTAGGGTAGTGATGCACGTTTTCGCACTTCGTGATTCTATTCTTCTTCTTCCAACCCATCAACTCGCGATTTGCACGAGAAAACTACCGTACTACAGTCGAGATCTTCCTTCCAACCTGAATGCAACAAAATCCGTCAATTTGGTTCTAGGCTCATCTCCTCACCAACCTCATCATTCACTACGCCCTTCTCCACCTATGCATGTAGCAGGAACTGGCAGCATCGACGTTTGTCCCGAACTAGAGCTAAGGAAGACAAACGACTTTCTTGAAAATGCGTGAGGCGTTCGCCAAAAAAGAATAGAAACAAGGTTTGTTCGCTTCAGGGTGTCAGATGAAAATGCGCTCATACGCGTATTTAACCCTTCATAAGAGACCGGCACGGTTCTTTGGCCCACTCGCTTTTTGGTTTCTTCATCTTATTAGTCGATAGCACACTTGCGCACCGATTAACGATAAACGAAAGGGCGTTCATTGTCGCCTTAGCCGAAAGGCAATTAGAGCGCAAGGACCAGAAAATTAAGAAAAAAACAAGAGGCGATTCATCTCGCGTCTTTATGTCCCCGCCTTGATTGTTTGTCTTGGCTTCGTTTCCAGAACAAAAAGGAATGAGCAACGTCCATAAGTATGTTATGTCCCGGAAAAAAAAAAACACAAGTTGAGTAGGAAGCTACTACTGGGACAATTTAGCCCCTAAGCAGTGCGCAAACGAACAAAAAAAAGCTACGCACGTGAGACAGTCCCTAAAGGCACTGTTTATTTTTTAGCGTGGAGAAAAAAAAAGAAAGGTGGGCGGAGTAAGATTTATATAGAGCGGGCTTTACTACGGTTTATCATGACTCAAGCCAGCTTTTCTCAAAAGAGAAAGGTACATGCTACCAACCGATTTATTTTCAAAGGAGCACAATATGTGACAGTAAGCACAAACTACCCCTTGATTCGCATTTTATTTTAAAATCAATAAGCGTGAAAAGTTGGGCATGTTAGTTGGAGTGTTTCACGTGATCCACAATTAACTAATTTACGCGTTTTTTCATGTGTATACATCTTCTCGTGCACACTAAAGGCGGAAGCTCCGATATAGCTGCGCAGTATCAGACCACCGGAAAGAAAGCAGTCGCAGGAGCGACCGTGTACACCTAACTCTCTATCGTTGTCATTCGGGCATTGCTATAGCAGAAGAAACGTTGGGATGACGTTACACAGGCTGCTTTTTTGTTGCTGTTCTCGCGCTTTTTTTTCAATTTTGAGGGAAGGCTCAGAAAACTGGGGAACGAAAGCAAACGAGGAGGAAATGTTGGCGGAAGGTGGGCAGCTTCATAGGCTGCGTGGCTCTTCGCCAGTGGTCCCGTTCCTTGGCACTTGTGTCTTTGCTTGTTGGCTCGTAGGTGCGTGCGCACTCGCAGCTGCGCGAACCCCCCGAGCCGGAAGAGAGAGCCAGGCATCGAGTATGGCGTACAGATAACTTTAGGTCTGCAGGTCTTCGTTTCTTCCTTGTGAGGCCAATGTTGTGCTTCCAGAAGCACCATTCGCTCAAAACCAGCATCCACAAGGCCAGTTTCGTATGTCTCTGGTCGCCTCAATAAAAGCTGCACGGCCGAGTGACTGGCAAGCCTCTCCTGGGCTTCTCTTTTTATCTAAAGAGAGAATTGATTGATATGTAGGGTTTAAAGTCCCAAAACCACAGTATGATTATGAGAGACGCCGTAGTGAAGGGATCCGGAAATTTCGACCCCCTGGGGTTCTTTAACGTGCACCCAAATCGGAGCACATGGGCCTACAGCATTTCCGCCTCCATTGGAAATTCAGCCACCGCAGCCGGGATTTAATCCCGCGACCTACGAGTCAGCAGCCGAGTACCTTAAGCACTAGACCACCGCGGCGGGCTATATAAAGAGAGAAGGCACACCGTATTGTTCGCATCTTGCAGTGGTTCAGTGATTAGCGGAAAGCTGGTTCAAGAAATGTTTTAACTTCCACGCAATGGACCAACGAACGGCTTTCTTCGTCGCGCTTAGCTATTGTCCAATAACAGAACGCCACTTGATCTACATTTTCCGGTGCCGCTGTTGTTTGTGTCATGCCTCTTGGCAAGCCTTTTATCTAACATATTTCTTTACGTTAGTGACATCGATGCCAGGCTTGTTCTTATATTATTCTTTTCCTTCCATTTTTATTCCCATTCGCAGGGTAAGTAACCGTGTAAAAACATGCTTGACTGTCTTCGATTTTCTCTGTTTACTCTCATTCACATTTACAAAGGAGTAAATATTGCGAGGCATTTCTGTATATCGCTCGCATTCAGGCTGAACTTTAAAAAAAAAGTACTGCCGTGGTGAAAGCAGGAGCTTATCACTCAATCAGTAAACTCACTAAGTGACCAGGCTTCGTGTTTTCAGATTAGGCAAGCACCCGAAATAATGACTAGCAAGTAATGACTAGCAATAATGACTAGCAATAATGACTAGCAATAATGACAAGCAAATAGCAAACTTTCCCCTGATAATCACGTATAACTTTGTTCATTAACCTCAAGATGCACAGAATCATGGAGGTCAGAATGTTGAAAACATTGCAAACAGATCTTCCTCATCATCAAGTATTTGCGTGCACATATGTTACTTAGCGAAGCAACATAACCTGTATAATAAGATTATAAGGAACAATTACCAGTTAACAGCGTGTGGTTTTTATGCACACTGCTTTTTCGCACTGAACTCGTTTTTATGAATAACTTGAATCTTCTTTCCAAGGCGGGAGGAAGATTCAGGTTATGCACAGAAACCGAGCAGCAAACTTTAACGACTTTCAGTGCGGATTGAGTGCGCGATTGCGTGAGCGTTAAGCCCAGCCATGTTCAAGGTTCTTATTGGCGCAGTTAATTTTGTGCAAGTGAACGAATCGGAGAAGTAGGAGTGTAAAATTAATCATGTGATTTCCGAGATTTATATACTTCAGCGCTCAAATCACAACTGCCTTAAACCACTACCCCTTTGTCCACATGTGATTGTCTCCGTGCACCACCATATTTACCAATAATCAGGCGCCCAAACAAAGCTAATTTCTATCCAAATTGGGGCTATCTCATACCTCACAAGTATTTAATGACTTTTAAAAGCACACATCAGCCTACCACCACCCGTCACTCAACCCTTAATAGCGGAGCCACTTCAGGTGTAAAAACGCCGTCTCTTTCTTGATAATCTCTTGAACTTTCCAATATCTTTTTTTTATATTTCTTCACTCCTCGAACGTTCACTTACAAACTTGGTTTAAGACAACACTATCACTCAAAGCGGATGTTCTCTTCTGACCGTCTGCTCTTCACTATTTAGGCATCCTGAAGCATTGAAAATCGAACATGATGGAAAGGTTGCACTTGTTGCTGTAATTATGTCGGTTGAAAATCGCAAAGATATTATTTAATGCCCCTCTTCAACGACTGGCTGTCTCGACCGATATATATATATATATATATATATATATATATATATATATATATATATATACATATATATATATATATATATATATATATACATATATATATATATATATATTGCCACGATTTGATAGGCAGCAGAGTCAGCCACCCGAGTACTACAGAGCCTGAATGTTAGCTGCAAAAGTTTCCCCTAATTACGCACATTTTTTTTTCGTAAGACTTCATTGTGACTGCATTTCGTAATTCAGTTAATTTTAGTACTGGTTGGCGTACTCGAGATACGTGATGTCCACCTCGCGTTTCGTTAGCGTCGTGCACACGCGTGCACACCCTTGTGTGCATCGAAACCTCGCGCTGATCTGAACGCCCCCGCCCACCTTCTCTACAGTATCCAATGTCCATGAAATATCAGCGTAGTCTGAGCTCGCACTGAGCTACGATTCATTTCCTTCTACGAGGGCGTTACATTCACATTCCCATCATGTGCAAACATGCAGACTCGTGACACGTCGGAACGCACGTCTGGCGGGGCTTCTGGTGTCCGCCCTCACGTCGCCGCATCCGACGACCCTGTTTGCGCGATACAGCTGCCGTTATAATGCGACGGAAGTTATGTAAGCACTGTCGTTACTCTTGTGTACACTGTCAGGTCGTCGAAGGAGAGACGTTTTGGGAGCGCTGTTTGCAGGCACCACGCTGGGTTTCTCAGAAGGGAGTGAGAAGGAAGTTGGTAGTTTCCTTGGAAGAAGACCACGCTGCGATGTCTGTGTGCCCAGACGCACGCAGAGCGTAACACGCGTTGTTTGAAAGGAGTGCTGTTCATCCAGCGGTGCGTTGCAACATCACGTCTGGAGCGCGCGCTTCCGAGACCCCCCGACGTGCGGCGGCTGCCTAGACGCTGATTGATCACCGGATCGCTGGGCTGCTTCCATAGTCCTTGCGTGCGCACAGGCTGCCGCCGCGGTGCAAAACCCTTTGGTGCGTGCTGCCGACAAGTGACGGCCGGCTTGCTTCGCGGTTGCCACCCTGATCACATATCGGACGCCTCCTTGTTTCTTTCTCCTTCGCTTCTTGCTGATGCTCTTTTCACTTCCCTCTTTCTGTAATTCTCAGACTCCAGGGTAATTGTTTTTTCGGCAACTCTTCATCTTCGTCAGAATTCCTGCTTCTCTTCCAGTTTGGCTTCATTATCAACTTGTGCGAGTGATGCTCGAGGTTGAACGGTTGAACCAGTTAAACAGTTCGGGTTTAGCAAAGATAGTTCATTGTTCATCTTTCATAGCCGAGCTACCACGGAACTTCACTTGACGAGACTTCCCATGAATTTAATCGAGTGCCAGAAAAAAGTTCGCTTTCTCCTTTTATAAACATGGTCGATAACTAGTGGTGTTACAGCATTCAATATAAATACCTGAGACAAACAGCTAACCATCATACAACAGTTCGAAATGCTGTTAAATGTTTAGTACAGTTTCGTTCATAAGCTGCCTAATTAGGATAGCTCACACTCAGGTCTTAAGTGCGTAACTTGATTCATGGCTGCTCTAAAAAACACGGGCAACAGGTGAGACGTACACACGACGGACACATACTATCAACTTAATTGCTGATCTGTTCTCCATGTTTTTTAGCGCAACTATGAATCACGCTTGCACTGATTGGAATATCGTAGACACATAGCGTACAACACCATGGCGCATGTGTGTGAGCGAGCTCGTGTTACAGTGTGTATCCACACCTTTGCACGAGAAGTACATGCCTTTAAGCTCTTATTAAAAGTGTACTATGTCACTCAGCTGCGTAT